>NW_019268584.1:1064587-1148238 GCF_002738365.1 Cucurbita moschata | reverse complement strand
GATTAAGAAGATACAGGTACGCCTTTAAACCTTTTCTTATGACTTGAGTAGTCTGGGTGTACTACGGCTAAAGAAGACAATAATCTTGATTAAGAAGATACAGGTACGCCTTTAAACCTTTTCTATATGACTTAAGTAGTCCACGTAGAAGTTTCAGTAAGATGCTAAGTTAAGAAGCTTCCAACTTCTACGTAGACTACTTAAGACTCTTATGTACCGTAAGAATACTAAGAATGATTTAAACCCCCAAACCATCCATGTAAAAGGCCAAGTTAAGTAGTTTCCTTCGAAAGAACCAAGGACTTTAAAGGACTAGAAGGTTATTAAGAAGGATAATTTAAGGCAAGAATAAAGAAAACTCAAAGATAAGAAATCTATGAAGGACTTAGCCCCCAACGACCCATGAATATGTTGGAATTTATGCCCTAAAGCCTCGTAATTAATTATTTAGCTTTTAACAATATTTTTTATTATTTTATTCGTAATTTTATTGCAATCCATTGTATAAAAATCCAAGGTTATTAATGTAATCTTGAACAGTATATTGTTGACATAGAAGGGATCGTGTTCAAGTAATAACCTAAAGAGTTATAGTATATGGATAAGGTTGGGTGCCTTATCCACTATTAATACGGCCCACTTTGTAATCGTTACAAATAATTTGATCAAATCGTTTATGAGGAGACATGTAAGTGGAGGTATCCTATACACTAAGTTTGTATAAGACTGGACCAAGAAATATTTAATCTCTCTTTATATGACCCAACAAGATTAATATTTCACATGATGATCATAAGCGACTCGATCTTAATCCTGAGTGAGTTATAAACTCCTGCCTGTGAGGGCTTGTCCTTTAATTTACATGGGGAGAATGACTCTTTTAGCCAATTCAATATGCCACCATTTTGGGGACTTAACGAAATAGGGAGTTGGGAACATAATATCATGAGATCGAATTCACTCCTTTCCATATAAGAAAAGTATATGAGTTGTTCTCTAAGTACTGATTTCGGGACTTGAATAATGGGGCCCCACCCTTTCATTAGCCCGAGAGAGACTTGGTTTTATGATTGGATCATAAACACATTGTTCATTAGATAATTAGTGGTACAAAACCCTTTTGTTTTTGTTTTTGTGTCGTTTCTTATATCGTGTTTTGACTGTTGTGTTGTTTTAAATACTTTGTATAAACTTTATTTTGATATAATATAAATATAACGTATGATTTGGTTTGTTTTATTTTGTGAAAAACTTGCCCGTCTTTTTGCGTCATCGAGTCAACCCCAGTCCTTACACCCAGACTGTACCGTAGCAGGTTACTATTCTACCATTAAACCACATAGTCGTATTTTAGTCATACATATTCTCTTTCTAGCTCGAAAATCTCAACTAAAGGGCATAACTATAATTTTACCATAACATTAGTACATACTCATAACAAAAACCTAATTTAGTCGTGCTATTTGTTTCAACTAAATTAGATGGTGTTGTGACAAACCAAAATTTTCACATTAAGAACTAATCTCATCATTGCTTATCATAAAGATGCACCAACGAAAGATCAAACTCGAGGCAATATCATGGCAAGATGCACCAACTAAAAATCGAACCCGAGTCTATACAATTGATGCTTCTTACATTAAGCATATCCATAACATACTTGTATTTAAGTAAGCATATTCTCTTTCTAGCTTAGCATAATACATAACACATCGTGTTTCTCCAAAATCTCAACTTAAGGGCATAACAGTAATTTTACCATAACATACATATTGTACATACCATGAAAAAAAAAGTCCTAAAGTCCTTAACATGCATTTTTTAACTACCTAAAATAAGAAATGTTTGCATGCTATCCTATCCTAGAGATCCCTTCAAGTTTACTTGTCTAAAGCCTGTGTCGTTATTTAAGGACTATAAATAACATTAATACTTCAAGCCTAGCTTTTGTCTCATGCCATCACCGCGATGTCATCATCCGTGCAAAGGTGTCTCATGCCATCACCGCGATGTCGTCATCCGTGCAAAGGTGTCTTTCCTTTACTTGAAAAGTAAGAGTAACACGTGGCTTGAGTATTTTAAAAAATACTAAGTGACCCCACTACTAGGATCAGGAAATGCAAACGTATGTAATCGTGTTTGGGACCTATCATTAAACACCATTTTATGAGCTTGGTCTCAATTTCTAGTCCGTGTATAATTAGATGTGTAACACTCCTCTGGACATGGCCCAAGTACGCGCACATGGACCATAGGGGGGCTCATATACGTACCCCAAGGACTTGGCCTTCGACAAGCATACACCCTCGTTGCTGGTATACCATAGAGAGAAGGGAGCGCGCATAATACTATGGTGTATATAATACTGTATCATAACATCATGACGAACATAAATGTCGTAAGGTACATGTCCATACACATCATAACGATAAACTATCCCCATGCACATTAACACATAATATGTATGAGGTCCCCATAGTTTAAAATCATGGAATGTGTCTATGGTGCAATACATATCTTTGTTTGTTTCATACCTAAAATAATTATTACATGTCATAACATAAGGTAAAAGTACACTAAGGAACCATACTTTCAAAATATGTCACATTCATCACTCATATAACGAGTAAACATTATATTTCATAACATGACATTTCTCACATCATAACATAATAAGCACACATAACAAACACAAAGTATGAGATGTGCAAGGGTCACAGGATATGCGTCGTCCATACTTCAAACAATTCATCCAATAAAAAAAAGTAGTAAAGTCATTTACGGGATTCGCCACAGTTAATGTTCATTAGACCTCTTGGTGATAACTTAATTTTGCTTTATGTAATATTCTAAACTCACATGTGGAATGCCGAAGGTAACTCTTAAAATATCATTATTTATGTAATAAATTTCAAAAGAATGAATCAATTCACATAGACATTAGGCGTCCATGCAGGTGCATGTTCCATTTACATGCTACATCTATTCCACAAGTTCTCAATTTATCCTCAATGACTTAATGAAGCCATTTTTTTATAGTTTTATTATTATTATTTTTTTCATAAATTTGAGAATGAAATATTGTGATAAAATTTGATTGGATACTCGATGTTGCTATAAAATTCTCTAGAAGATGAGCATAAAACGGGCATCTCTTAGACACCGACATACCATGCTACTTATTTATCTCTTCTATGCATAATTGTACTCACTTATCTACTTATTTAATCATTCTATCTATGATGACCTAAAATATCGGGTAATCATTTTCTTATTTTGGAAACCATGAGGTAATTATCATAGTCAATATACAAAAGTATACCTAGTCCAATACAATAAGTGGTACATAATTGTATCTACAAAGAGTCAACCATGATTTTTACTCTATACCATGCATAAATTCTAGTGAACTTATAGTGATTGGAAGAAAGTATGACAATGGTTGTTTTGTAGTAACACATGAAAATGAGAAGAGAAGTAATGTCAACATATAATGAAGGTTCAGGTTAGGAATTCGTCACATAGTTTTGAACTATATTACTCGAGCATTAGCATGTCGACTAAACTCCCCAATATTTACACGGGTTCCTTCTGAAATCCATTAGATTGTAATTTAATTTCCACAAAATTGCATATGATTAGTTCGTTAAGCTCTTCTGTAGACTCCAAGCAAACATGAAATTAGAACTAATAGGTTTAAGAATGTCTAAACAATCTATTTGTAGGCTCCCATTGAATCTTATCTTATATTCAATGTTTTCAAATCTATATGTTTTTGTATGGGTTACAGAGTAAGTCAATTCTGTATCCTTCCACACTACAATCGATTAGAAGAGATAAACTAAAGAGCCTCTCACGTGTAGAAAGGTTTTTGATGTTTTTTCGGACAATCACCACTAGTATTGGAATTTTTTTATGGCTAATTTCCTGACAAAATAAGAGAATTTTTTAAACCAATATTTAAGGAACAAAAAAAAAAGTTGTTGTTGACCGAGGTTCAATGCAAAGAACAGATGTTGTTGTCAGTTGAGGTTGAACGAACATGAAGAAGCACACTTGCATGCAACTATTCTTTCTTAGTATCGATCACGAACAAGCTTGTAATGACCCGACTTTCTAGACGTGAAAAATCGGGACCGTTACTGAGTATTAAAATGTGAAAAAAGATATTTTAAAAATTGTTCCATCAACTTCCTTTAACAACTCAATAGATTTCACTAGTTTAGGATCAAACACACCTATTTTCTGAATGTTTAAAATTTTGATGTTCAATTTGTAGATGTTTAAATATCAAATCTCAAGAACTAAAAATTTAATTTCCATGTAACTTTTAAAGATTTATGTATTATTAAAAAAAGTGTTAGGGATTGTTTTGTTTACGAAGTGGTCTAAATCTTAAAAACTAATGTTGTCAATTATTGGTTGGGAAATAAAATCAAAAGTGACCATGCATGTCTTCAAAGGAGATTATCATGTTGGTTGTTCGTGATTAATCAAAGGAGATTATCATGTTTGCCATGATCCAATGATCTTAAACATTTTAACCCTATTGTTTATTATTATAACATCATGAACATAGCAAACATATCACATTAATTGCTTCACTAAAGTCATTGTTAGGAGGGAGAAAACTCCATTAATCTCACCTGCCCATTAATTAATTGTACTTCCTCTCATTAACACCCACCTTTCTCTCTCGGGTTAGAGGAAGTGTTCCCCTTCCTCCAATACCACATGTGATGATTCTCTGTGTTCCATTCGGTAAAAATCTCTTCGAAAAAACTTTGAAAAATGTTCAATTTTTAGATTGGGTCCTTAAGACTTTATCTATTCCCTCCTCCCTCTTTTTGACATAGAACCCATATGCTTGCAGCCTTCACTATTTTCCCACCATCTGAATAGGGCCTCTTATTGTTTCACTAGTTAGATTTATATTTTCTACTGCACTACTGTTCCTTCTATTACCACAACTCAGGTTTTCCTTACGGGTTTCTATGTAATCCATCAGATTTCTTGTCTCAAGTTTTTCTTCTTCCTCATCAAAAGGTAGTGCCACTTCTAGGCACAACATGGTTATCAACTATGGATAAAACAACTTTCTCACCCTCTTAGTTGCACATTTGACAATCTCATCCTCTACAATCTTGCCCACGTCAATACTTAAATTAGTCATGATTGCATACATCAGCAAAACTCTATCAGCAGACAATGTAGTATCATGTGGGGTGAGAAGTAGGTTGGTCTTTACGAAGGCAGCTCAAACTTTTGCTTCCATGTTGAGGTCTGCGGCTACTATAGTTCTTGCTCCTCCTCTGGGATCTACCACTGTACTCCTCCAATGGCTATCATCTCCACGGCTATTTCAAGCTGCTCATCCGATGGAGCTAGTACCATTTTGTTAAAGGTGGTATGCTCAAAAGATTGTAGGTGAAACAGTTGGTTGATAGCTTTAGGACTCCAATCAACCATTTTTCCTCTCATTGTTGTTGTGTACCCTTCTACTTGATCAACATGTGTGTAAAACTCCTTCACTATAGGCATTATAGCTTGCTCTCTATGGTGACAGAACATCTCTCATCCAAAGTCGGTGATGGCGTTTAGAAAGGATTCAAGAAATGTAGGATATATTATAGGGAACCTTCTTTCCAACAACATTTCTTTTGAACTGAGGAGCTCGTACTTGTTGTATGCCTTCTCGGTTGCAAATCTTTCTATTTGTGTTGTATGGTTCCTCATTTTGTTCTTTCCCTTCCCTTTTTTCTTTTCGATCTCGGGCTAGTGAGGAAGGAGTCTTGGTTTATCTCTTCTAACTCATCTTGTTGCATTTATCTCATTCCTCACACCGCCTTTTGTTTGAATGAGCGAAATGCTCGTACTCTTGCTAGTGTTTCTATATCTTCCCATTGTGTCGACGTTGCACCTTCAAGCTCCCTTACACAGCTTGCTTCCCTCTAGTTCTCGGTGCCATGATTGTAGTTTGCGTTTGAAGGTGATTTGGAAGAGTTGTGTGATGTTTTTGGTTGAAGAAGCTGCTATATAATTGACTCTATACCTTTCTTGTGCAACTCTTGGTTTAGCTCTCAAGGGATGCTTCAGTAGTGAGCAGACTGTCCGAATAGATGCCTATACTGTCTCTATTGCTGCCAAACTACCCATTTGTAGACTATACTGCCCAGCTACTGACTACTCTGTCTAGTTGTTGACTCTACTGTCTTTTCTTGCATAGACTACTACTGTAATGTGTGCAGTCTGTCCACTTGCTGATGTAGAGTGTACAACAGCTCTTCTTGCACCACCCAGCTTGCTTACTACTCATTTCTAGCTTACCCATTTTTCTGCAAACTGCACCATAATTCTTTTTTTCATTTCTCTTTTCCCTGCAGATTTCTTTTTTTTTTGGGTGGCGAATCTTTTAGGATTGATTTGGATCTTTTTCTTAAAAAAGAATTCTTGGTGTTGGTGCTTTGGCGTGTACTTGCATGAGAAGGAGTGAGTTCAACATTTAAATAAAATACAACCACATGCAAATAAGGATGAACAAGATAGCTATGCGGAAACGTGCACTACAAAAGAATAAAATTAGTTTCCTTAATATGCTGAAATTTGCTTTCCTAACCACATCTAAATCTTCGTAATTCATCTACAAAAATTTGCTAACTTACTTGGGGCATGTGAGTCATTGACAAAAAGGAAAAAAAAACTATCATTTTAAGTAAAGATAACTATTTAAAAACAACTATGGAAAAAAAAACTATCATTTTAAGTAAAGATAACTATTTAAAAACAACTATGTAAATTCATAAATAACAAGAGAGAAAAACTAACTTGGCTTCCTAGGAGCTTGTTACTTGTTTACCGTTCTATGTTAGCTCCCTTTGTCACAAAATATTTTTTTTAGTTCAAAAGAGGCAATGCCTGTTTTTACTTCTCCACCAAAGTACGGTTTGAGTCTCTGTCCATTCACCGTGAAGGGTCTCCTTTCATTTCCATGTTTTATAGGACTAATCCAAAGGAGGCTGAAGAGATACAAAGACAAGTAAGTGACTCCTTACGAAAGGGTATGTATGTGAAAGTTTGAGTCCTTGTTTTGTTCCAATTATTCTTGTACCTAAGAAAGATGGTTCTTGGCGTATGTGTGTTGATTGTAGGGCTATAAACAAGATAACTATAAACTATAGGCATCCAATTCCTAGATTAGATGATATGTGTGATGAATTGCATAGATGTATTCTTTTTACTAAGATTGATTTAAAATTGGGTTATCATCAAATTCGCATGCATATTGGGGATGAACGGAAAACAGCTTTTAAAACCAAGTATGGTCTTTATGAATGGTTGGTTATGCCTTTTTGATTAACTAATGCATCTAGTACATTCATGAGACTAAGGAACCATGTCTTATGAGAATAATTAGGTAAGTTTGTGGTTGTTTATTTTGATTACATCCTTGTTTACTCTAAATCTTTAGATGATCATATTACCCAAGTATGAGATGTTTTGACTAGTTTAAGAAACAAATGTTTGTATGTAAATTTAAAGAAATATAGCTTTTGCATGGAAAAAGTTAACTTTCTTGGGCTGGTAGTTTCATCTAATGGTGTCGAGGTTGATGAGGAAAAAGTGAAGGCTATAAAAGATTGGCCTACACCTAAAAGTGTAAGTGAGGTAAGAAGTTTTCATGGTCTTGCAAGTTTCTACCATAGGTTCATTAAGAATTTTATTACAATTGCTTCACCCTTGAATGAACTTGTTAAGAAAAATGTATCCTTTATATGGAAAACGATCAAGAACTTGCTTTTAATACTTTGAAAGAAAAATTGAGTTATGCTCCCTTGCTTGCATTACTTAATTTTGAGTCAACTTTTGAAATTGAATGTGATGCTAGTATAGTAAGGATAGGTGCTGTATTAATGCAAAATCAAAAACCTTTAATGTTCTTTAGTGAGAAGTTAACGGGTGCATCTTTGAGGTATCCAACTTATGACAAAGAGCTTTATGCTTTGGTTGGTGCATTGCAAACCTGGCAACATTATCTTTGGCCTAAGGAGTTCATTATTCATACGGATCATGAAAGTTTAAAGCATTTGAGAGTAAAAAATAAACTCAACAGACGACATGTTAAGTGGTTAGGATTTATTGAAACATTCCCTTATGTCATAAAATATAAACAAGGTAAGGAGAACATTGTTGCAGATGATTTATCACGAAGGTGTGTCCTCCTCAATACTTTGGATGCTAAGTTGTTGGGTTTTGAACACATAAAGGATTTGAATTAACATGACATGTTCTTTGCTCCTTCCGTTGAATCTTGTGAAAAAGGACTCATTTTGGATAATTACTTGTTGTTAGATGGATTTTTGTTCCGAAAAGGCAAACTTTGCATACCATCTTGTTCCATACGTGAGCTACTTGTGAGGGAAGCTCATGGAGGTGGTTTGATGGCACACCATGGAGTTTTTAAAACTTATGATATTCTCTCTGAACATTTTTTTTTGGCCTAAAATGAGACATGATGTTCATAAAGTTTGTGCTCGTTGCATGGCATGTAAACAAACTAAGTCTAGGCTTGAACCACATGGTTTATACTCCCCATTACCTGTTTTTAATGGTCCTTGGATTGATATATCAATTGCTTTTGTTTTAGGTTTACCTAGGACTAAGAAAGGTTATGATAGCATCTCTGTTGTGGTTGATCGATTTAGTAAAATGGCTCATTTTATTCCGTGTCACAAAACTGATGATGAAAAACATATTGCTGACTTGTTCTTTAGGGAGGTTGTACGATTGCATGGCATTCCTAAAAGCATCATTAGTGATCGTGATGTAAAATTTTTAAGCCACTTTTGATGTGTTTTATGGGGTAAGTTAGGAACTAAGCTAGTATATTCAAACCGATGAACAAACTGAAGTTGTTAATAGAACCATGACTACTATGCTTAGGGCTATTATTGATAAGAATCTTAAGACTGGGGAGAATTGTTTGCCATTTATAGAATTTGCATATAATAGAGCACCTTTTGAAATTGTTTATGGCTTCAATCCTTTAACCCCCATTGACTTGTTACCTGTACGGTCAAAAGAGTTTGTGAATTTTCATGCAAATGACAAAGTTGAGTTTGTTCATAAACTACACAAGCAAGTAAAAGAACAAATTGAAAAGCAAAATTCCAAGGTTGCCACATGAATTAATAAAGGACGCAAGATTGTCATCTTCAAGCAAGGAGATTGGGTTTGGGTGCATTTCCGAAAAGAAAGATTTCCTACTCAAAGAAAATCTAAGCTTTTACCATGAGGAGATGGACCTTTTCAAGTTCTTGAGCTTATCAACGACAATGCTTATAAAATTGATTTACCAGGTAAGTACAGTGTTAGTGCAACTTTGAATGTTATTGATTTGAGTCCTTTTGATGTAGGTGATTGCTGGGATTCAAGGATGAATCCTTCTCGAGAGGGGGAGAATGATATGAACCACAGCCAAGGAATTTCCATACCTCAAGGTCCAATTACAAGGACGAGAGGCAAGAAGCTACAACAAACCTTATACACTTATATTCAAGCTATGGTGAGCTCATCAAAGGAAATTCTAGAAGACGTTGGAGACCTCCCTTATATGTTGTGCAAAGTTGAGCTTCAAGTAAGAGATGAATTAAATGCACTTTAAGTTGCATTTAATGAACTGAGTTGAATTTATGAAACTAGTCCAAGGATGACTAATAAGCACGTTTCATTCATTACACTATTTAATTATAATTTAACTCTTTGTTTGTCATATTTAAGCTAGTTTTAAATATAGGAGTTAAGGTTATATTGTAATCCACATACGTTACCATATTCCACCATTAACAAGCTATTTTAAGATAGAGGTCATGGGTATTTCTCATTTACTAGCCCATTTAATTTGGGAGTTATGTATCACGTAGGTTACGGTTGTAAAGGCTATATAAAGCTTATTTTCTTTGATTAGAGAGATCAGATTTTGGAATTAAGAACAGAATTTCTATTTAATCTACTTGAAAGCTAAGTTTTTTTTTTTTTTTTTTTTGCAAATTCTTGTGTTTAGAATTTGCATGGTATTGATCAAACCTCTTGTGGACCGATTCGAATCACGAGTTTAGAAACGAGTTTTCTTTACTTTTGATATTAATCATCACGATAATCCGTTCCATATTTTCCCTTGAATTGATTTCCATACAGTGATTCTAAAGTTTTTTTTCTTTTCAAAGAAGTGGAAATCTACCAAACACTTTATAGTTCTTGTATCAAACTATTGATTTTCAATTCGTCTCTAGTTATTTCTCCAAATTCTCTTGTGGCTGCTCCTTCATTTCTACCTCAAAATCATTTCATCAATTCCCTAAAACCTCTGTAATAATCAAAATCGAAAGTAAGTTGGATAAACTTCTATTTATTTGAATCAAATTGCCTTGAAACTTTGTGGTAAAAATGTGGGATAATCAAAACTTTTATCCCATATCAAAATTCCATAAGAATTCATGTAATAATTGTATTCCAAATCAAACAAAATATCGATAGAATCTATCTAAACCAAAGATGAAGGCGAAAGAAGTTCCATCGGACCTTAACGATAATGAAAAAGGAAAAGTAGCTGAGCAATCGAGCAACCAGTCGAATCGATTTTGTTCGTCAAAGAAATGATCTCCGCACTTTGTCATGGGATGTGAGTGTAATGGTTTGAAAAATAAATATTCAAACCTCGCCAGAAATTGCATTTTCGGCGAGGTGTTATTCTCGTAGAAGTTAACCGCCCCATGATCATTTTAAACTGCCCACCTTCACGCTTCCATCATCATCTCAATTTTCACTTCCATTCTCACTTATCACACTCTACTTCGAAGGAATTTTTTTAGAGAGACAACGAGCACAAATCTATGGTATTCATCGATGTATTACGATCATAAGTTTTGGTAGGGTAAAACGATGTAAGTGTGGAGGGTAGCTTTCAACGGGGTTTTATGAGTAGAGGGTGACAAAAATCTTGCTTGTGACCGTCAGGAAATTGATTAGAGAAGAAAGGGATTAAGGTAGCGACGATTCGAGTGTTTGAGGGGCGAACGCCATGGCTCACCCTCGACCCACAAGTTTGCAACCAAACAATCCACGATCCGTACCAAATATGGAGTCCAGCCTTAGGAAGCTTGACCCAAAGCACATCAGCCAAGCTCACAACCCACAGGCCCGCCACGATCCGCGTTGCTCAGCTCTCACATGTCTAATACGTGGTCTATTTCTCGGCGCAACTCCTTTCGGCTCAGCTCAGTAGCTTCTCGGCTCGGCTTAGTGGCACACCTGAACTCGGCTTGTCGACTCATTTCGACCATTTTAAGGAAATTTGAGGTCAATAAGACTCCGGTTTACTCAATTTTAGGTAGTTTTAGGACTTATATTAGAAATAATCATCATGTTTAGTTAGACTAAGATATTGATATGTTGTATGAATGTGATAGGGATTGATATAGGTGAAGGTTAAGCTTGCAGCATAGTTTTGAAGCAAATATTAAATAACAAGGGACTTCGGCTAAGGCCAACCAAGTAAGTGGCCTTATTGTTGGAGTTAGATAATTAGTAAGTGGCCTTATTGTTGGAGTTAGATAATTAGTAAGTGGCCTTATTGTTGGAGTTAGATAATTGAATGATGTATGATGGTGCAATGCTTTCTGACCTCTGCATGCACCATATTATTTAATGTTATGCTTATGTGGTCTTTGTATTGACATATGATGCTATGTAATATATGCATGTGATATTCATTATACTATGTTATGAATGAAATAAAATGTTATGTATGTCATGTCTTGTCATGTGAAGTTTTGTGATGGATAATGTGATGATTGTCATGTATACATAATGGATGTATGTAACATGTCATGGATGAAAGGAGAAAATGAATGATGTTAATGTTATGCTACGAATGTAAAACATGGGGACCTCATGCATGTATCTATGTCAAGTGCACCGAGATATTTTTCTATTATGTTATGTTAGTATGGACACGTACCTTCGATATTTATTTTTGTCATGATATCATGTGGACGTTTCCTTTTATGTGGCGTTTGATGACATGTAATATGTTGTGCTTGACCAAGTCCGGCCCACGGAGTATGTATACAAGTTTGCTTGGTGGGTCCATGTGCACGTACGTGGGTCATGTGTGGGAGAAGTACCACACATCCAACCTTGCTTGAAAATGAAAAGAGTTCAAGACTATGTTATGGTTTTAAAGAATAGGTCCCAAATTATGCTACGTGTGTGATTGCATTATTAACCCCAACAGTGGGGTGACTTATTGAGTATTTCTTAAAATGCTTAAGTCATGTGCTACTCTTATATTTTTCAAGTAAACATAAAGCGCCTATGCACAAATGACAGTGAGTGTTGGAAAGGCCATGAAAGTGAAGATAGGTCTAGATAGTTTAGTAGTACGCATAGGTTTTACATTTAGTAGTTAATAGGTGGTTTATTTATGTTTCATGGTAAAAGACGGTTATTTCAAACTTCTTGTATTTGAATTAAATATGTAAGTCCATGGTGTCTGACGATCCTATATTTCTAGTAACATAAGTTTGCTATCATCATCATAACATATTTTCTTATGCAGAAATAAACATTTAAAACTTCATCATAAAACAATGTCATGAATTTATGTGTTCAAAAACATCCTTAAAACAACACAACGAAATACTAAATAAAATAAATAAACATTAACTTTCATGGATTTAGATTTGTGATGTCGCGTCAGCCGTATAGGGGTGTCTTGCCTTTACTTGAAATAGAAGTAGCTTGTGGCTTGAGTATTTTAAGAAATACTTAGTAAGTGACTGATAAGGCAACCCTAATCCTCAGCACAACGATCCAAGCTTTTTTTTAGTAAGAATCCTTGAAACAAAGTAATTAACATCTCAAAATTTGGATCAACCAAGAGATAAGACTAGAATTAGATTACCTCTTACGATCGAAGATCTAGAAACAAGATTTGGAACCTTGTTTTAAATTGAGTCACTCCACAATCTAACTTGATCAAGGCTTGATTGAATGGCTCAGGCGCAATTCTACCACAAGAATTGCTTGAAACTTAGAAATGGCAAAATTGATGCTCGAATTTCTAAGGAAAACCTTTCAATTCGAGATCTCAATTTCATTCATTCACCAATCTGATTTTTACATAACATCTTGTGGGTATTTATAGTCTCCCGACAAAAGACGTTTGTGGCAGAGATTCAATCCCAATCCCCTTTAATCTCCACAAAAGAGGAAATCAATTTTGACCTTTTGACCATTGCAAAATTAAAACGAAAAAAACAATAAAATCTTCCAACAAACGTTGATATGTTTGAGTGACTAAGGAGACAAACTTGAAATTTATTGGGCTTCACTCGTGTAGGTTCAAACCCTGTTGTCAACATTTTAAAGTTTTCCAACTTCAACTGTGCAAATATTCAATTGTCCTTCGATCAGCTTCTAATTCTAGAAATGATGGTTGAACCGAGTCAATCCAGTAGATGAAGAATGAATGTTTGTTGAATCTTCTTCGCCTTGGATCATGTAATAGGTCTAGTTGGAACATTTGGAATACCTTGATTCTTATCATCTTTGTGTAATAGGTCCAGTTGTGGATGCTCCAATCTTAGTTTTGAACACAGTTTTTCATTCGTCTCCTACGTGCATTCTAATTTGATGATATCCAGATTTCAAGTCAATCTTTGTAAATAAACATGAACCATGCAATTCATCAAGCATATTGTCTAGCCTAGGAATAGGATGTCGATACTTTACCGTGATTTTGTTGATGGCTCTACAATCCACGCACATGCGCCACGTTCCATCTTTCTTCGGCACCAATAAGACTGGTACGGAACATGGACTCAAACTCTCTCGTATATAGCCCTTCTCCATGAGCTCGTCTACTTGCCTTTGAATTTCTTTAGTCTTAGTTGGGTTGGCTCTATAAGTTGGCCTATTAGGAATGATTGCGCCTGGGATGAAGTCTATTTTATGTTTAATACCTCTAATGGGAGGTAGTTCTTTAGGGACTTCATCTTGGAATACGTCATCAAATTGGTGTAAAAGAGATTGAAACATACTGGGCAAAGACAAATTGTTATCGTTAGAGACCAAACATCCTTCCTTGTACACAAGTACAAAGATGGTTTTTTTGTGAGAACATTGCCCTTCTAACCTCTCCAACTCTAGCCAAACAACTCACATTCTTTCCTTTTTTTTTCAATTTCATTCTTTTTTTTTCACTACGTTTTTTCTCTTTTGACTTTTCTCTATTTTTTCACTCCACTCTTGTTTTTCTTTCAACTCTTTTTACTCAAGCTCTTTTTTTTTTCTTCCAACTTTAACTGATCAGCAAATACATTTGCAGAACTCAAAGGTACAAAAGTGGTTTTTCTACCATCTTTTACAAAAGAATGCCAATTCAAATATTCAAATAGCCATCATACATAACCCTCTTGTCAGATTGTCATGGTCGGCCAAGCAATATGTCTCCCACATGCATTGGTAAAACATCACAAAGAATTTCATCTTTATATTTTCCCAAAGTAAAAGATATTAAACCTTGAGAAGTTACCTTCATTGTTCCACTTTCATTGAGCCATAAAAGCTTGTAAAGTTTAGGATGGTGTTGGGTTGGAATTAGCAACCTTTTGATCAATATGGTACTTACGACATTGGTGCAGCTTCCACTATCAATTACAAGACTACAAGGAGTCCCCTTGACTAAACACTTTGTGTGAAATAGGTTGTCTCTTTGATCATCAACATCATTCTCTGTAGTTTTAACTAGCTCATCTTGGTCACTTTCCTCACTATTTGTGACAACTTGTCCATTCTTGATGATCATGACTCTCTTGTTAGGACAATCACGACTAAGATGACCAATTCCTTGAAATTTCCAATATTTGATGCCTCTATTTCTTTCTCGAATCACCTTATATTCCTCCGTTTTTTCTTTACTCTTGGAGGTCTCAGCTTTGTTCTTTTTGTCAAGATCACACTTGCCTCCAACTTTGAAATCTATCTTTTCGATATTTGCATTCTTTTTCCAAGTGTTGGAAGTAGTAGACTTTGAAATACCATACCTCTAGGAGTTCTCCTTCTCCCAATCTAGTTGCCCTTTGATTTTGATAGCAAGGTGTAACAATTCTTGCATATCAAAGTACGCTTGTCTATCCACTTGATGAGCAAGTTGTCGGTTTAACCCACCAAGGAATCTAGCCATTGTATCGTCCTCATCTTCATCAATACATGCTCTATTCATAAGGGCCTCCATTTCTTTGTAATATTCTTGAACACTTTTGGATCTCTGTTGCAAAGTATAGAGTTTTTGCTTGAGTACTCGAGAATAATGCTTAAGAATGTACCTTTTTTTCATTAATGTCTTCAATTCCTCCCACGTTTCAATTGGTTCTTCATAATTTCTCCTCCACTTTGATTTCAAAGATGTCCACCATATAATGGCCTAATTACAAAATTCAGCCACAGCAAGCTTCAACTTTCTTTCTTCACTAAAATTGTTGCAATCGAAAACATGCTCAATTTTACTCTCATATTGCAAATACTCTTCTGGATCAGATCTCTCATAGAAAGTTGAAATTTTTAGCTTTACTCCCCCGACTCCTCTCTCTTCTCCTCTCTCATACTCGTACTCCCTCTCAATTCTTTTTGGTGCTAAAATTTCTCTACCCCTTCTTCTGACTCTTCCTCTCCCTCGACCAACATCTCTCCCTCCCCTACGACTATGTCCCGCTAAAAGGGTGACATTGTCATCTTCTTCTTTTTCAACTCCTTCATTCAAGAGTACTTCCCTCCCTTGAAGAATACCTAAGGCCATTTCAGTTCGCTCCATCCTGTCTATCAATGTACTAATATCTTGATTCAAACGAGTAATTGTTCCGACCTGTGCTTCTCTCCATCTTGCTTCATTGATCTCTCCTTCATTTCCTCCGTCTTGGTTCATGATTGTACAAATAGTAGTGGAATATGTTTAGGACCTCACACACTCAACTCACTAGTTTTACACTCAGGGACACTCGTGTTTATACACACAAATTATGATCAAGGTAGTCTAATATATCGGTAAAGCAATTCTGAAAGTAGCAAGCTATTCAAGGCAATCAAGATAAGTTAATTATGAAATAACAACAAAATAAAACAAGAAGTGAACAAACAAATAAAGGACACAAAGATATTTTTGGATAGAATTGCACACTGAAAAATAAAAAATAAAAAAATCCAAAAAGAAAGGACGTGAAGATTTTAAGAACGATCTAACTCTCCTTTTTTCAGAATTCGAGAAATTTAGAAGTTATCTTTAAGCATAGATTATAAGAAAAAAATATCAAACACAACGGTTCTAGATTTCGATGGATTAAGAAATAGATGTGAATCAAAGTTTATTTGATCTTCAAATAAACATGCAAATGATCTAAAAAAAATGATAAAGATCGTTTATAATCACAATCGTAAGAATATGATAAGATTTTTTTTCAAGATCTAAATGTGATCTTTAAGAAGAAAATGTGAAAAGTTGATGAATAATGGCTGAAATGACAACAAGAATATAAATTGACAGATTTAAAGAAAAGATAAACAATAGCAAAAATGAAAGATAAAATCAATTCTAGAGTTGACCACAAAGATGTAAACCTACGCTCTGATACCAAATTGATAAGGCAACCCTAATCCTCAGCCCAATGATCCAAGCTTTTGTTTTTAGCAAATCACCCTTGAATCAAAGTAATAACACCTCCTTATACAAAATTTGGATCAACCAAGAGATAAGGCTAGAATTAGATTATCTCTTACAATTGAAGATCTAGAAGCAAGATTTGGAACCCTGTTCTAAATGGAGTCACTCCACAATCTAACTTGATCAAGGCTTGATTGAATAGCTCGGATGTAATTCTACCACAAGAATTGCTTGAATCTTAGAAATTGCAAAATTGATACTCGAATTTCTAACAAAAACATCTCAATTCGAGATCTCAATTTCACATGTGATAATACTTAACTATTAAGCTATCCAAAAAATCAAGTTCTACATGGATGTTCCAAACACATAAGAGTAATATTTCACTTTCTTAGAGATCTTCAGAAGAAGGAACCATTAATTTATTATTTTGTGGTACCCAAAATTAACTTGCTGATTTGTGGACAAAGCCTCTTAAATTAGAAGCATTTCAGGATTTGCGTGCAGAACTTGCTGTGTAGAGTTGAAATAACTAATTCTTGACAAAGAAGAATAAGTTCAAGAGTGGGATTGTTAGAATAATTTGATTATGTCAAATATGGTTAAACTAGTTTGTAATATTTGTGGTTAGTTTCTATTTCTCTCGTTATTTGAAAGGTTATAGAACTCAAGTTCAGTATTCATTAATATCATCACTTGAAACTCCAATTGTTTAAGTTTCTGGCTTATTCTCTCAAAACCTTATAGCAACAAGCCAACCTCAGTCATCCATTTAGAACATATGAGTCAACGTCAGTCATCCATTTAGAACATATGAGCCAACCTTTGAGCCAACCTTAGTTTCATAGGCAAAGGATTTGAGGGAACGTCAGTAAAAGCCTTTACACCTAGTCCAATAGCTGTGGCAGCAACAACAACAGGCAGACCTTCAGAATCCTCCTACATGTAAATGTTAATCAAGAATCTTAGAGAAAATCCAGTTTAAGTAAACAAATTGAAATAGAAATGCATACACCAAGTGCACTAGCAATGGCATTTGTTAGACTACTAAGGTTGAAAGATGACTTCGATGTTAACCAAAGGAAGATCACTATTCTGCGCAAGACGCAAATCCAAGTAAGAACCTCCTAAAATAAACTGAAAGAAACATTTGAATAATTGCCTATGATTCTATTTCATGAACATATTGATAAAAACACCATGTAGCGTTTGTAGTCCAATGATTAGGATAATTGCCTTCGAAGCAATACACTTGGGTTCGACTCTTGGCAAAATGCACATCTTGTAAGTAGACTTGGAAAATATAGTAAAAGAAGCATTTGTGCTTTTCTTTAGCCAATGTGCAATTCTACCTAGTTTAGGTTGTGAATTTGTAAGCATAAGCATTTATGCTTTTCTTTGGCCAATGGTTTCTTTATATAGTAATAGAAACTATAAAGAAACTAAGTTTAGCCAATGGCTTAGTTTCTTTATATAGTAATAGAAACTATAAAGAAACTAAGTTTAGCCAATGGCTTAGTTTCTTTATATAGTAATAGAAACTATAAAGAAACTAAGTTTCTTTGCAATTCTACCCTAGATTAGGTTCATGGAAAATATAGCAAAAGAAGCACAAAAATATAGTAAAAGAAGCATCTGTGCAAACATGTGTGCTTTTCTTTAGGCAATGGCTGAATTTCTTTATATAGTAAATCTTTGTAATTCTACCTCTAGATTAGGTTGCATGGAAAATATAGTAAAAGAATCATTTGTGCAAACATTTGTGTTTTTCTTTAGCCAATGGCTGTTGGATTTCAAATAATCGGCCGAAAAATCCTTTATTTTCGGTGAGAGGAAATTGTCGACAACAGGTTGTTAGAAGGAAAATAAAATGCGTAAAATAAGAGAGAGAGAATGATTAAATTTTGACTGCCCCTTTAATTCAGGTTGTGAAAATATTCTAAACAGATTTCCTATTTAAATATAACCTATCCTAAAAATGGCTGGAGAGTGGCCAACTGAATCTGTGCCACTTCCTCGTAAATTGCCGTCTAAAACTTAGTTAATCCATTCGACGTGTTTGTCAAATGGTAAAACGGAGAATGAAGGTAATCGTGTGAATCTAAATAAGGAAAAATCAGGTTTTATCTAACAATGACTAAGTTTCTTTATATAGTAAAAGAAGCATCTGTGCAAGCATTTGTAAAGAAGCATTTGTAAAGAAGCATTTGTGCAAATATTTGTGCTTTTCTTTAGCCAATGGCTAAGTTTCTTTATATAGTAGAAGAAGCATTTGTGCAAGCATTTGTGCTTTTGTTTAGCCAATGGCTAAGTTTCTTTATATAGTAAAAGAAGCATTTGTGCTTTTCTTTAGCCAATGGCTAAGTTTCTTTATAAAATAAAAGAAGCTAAGTTTCTTTGCAATTCTACCTCTAGATTAGGTTGCATGGAAAATATAGTAAAAGAAGCATTTGTGCTTTCCTTTCGCCAATGGCTAAGTTTCTTTGCAATTCTACCTCTAGATTAGGTTGCATGGAAAATATAGTAAAAGAAGCATTTGTGCTTTTCTTTCGCCAATGTCTAAGATTCTTTGCAATTCTACCTAGTTTAGGTTGCATAAAAATGTTAGGATCGCACAACAACGCACACACTCAGTCTAGATGAACACAAAGAACAGGATAGAGAAAATGCAAGGAGAACTCTTGCTAAAGAATTTATATTGATGACTTCAAGTATGTACAGTAAGAGAGAATACAGAAAGTACTTTTCAAAGCTCTACCGGACGGGATATATATAGTTCAGTTTATTATATATAGCTTTACCAGATTTAACCATCTACTATATATAGCTATTTACCATATATAGCTTTACCAAATATAGCTTTACTGGATATAACCGTTGACCAAGCTATAAATAAGCAGCAGACTCCATAACCTAACAATTCTCCCACTTGGAGACTGATATAGTCAACCAAGAATTTCATTCTCAAACGACCATGAGCATCTTCATGGCACCATATCAATTGAGGCTTTGCACAACCTCAATATTCCAACATCAACACATTTTGTCAACATGTTTGTTGGATTCTTTGCACCCTCTATCTTCTCCAAACACATCACCATCTTTCACTAACCTGCAAGTGAAATGGTATCGTCTTCTGTGTTTTCTCTTTAAAAGATAGACCGGGTTCATTCGCCAACTATATGACACTTTAAATATCTCTATAAAGAATATCTTCGTGCTACTGCTTGCCCATTCTTTCAGATAGTCAGTCATCCATATCGTCTTCTTTCCAGCTTCAGCTATTGCCACGTACTTAACCTCAGTACAACACATTTTTGAAGCCTAGACGTCCCATCATCCATGGCTTGCTCCTACTTGGTTGTATCCTCCAACTGTAGGGCCTCCTCAAAGGGTTGTGGTTCCCTTTCATCAGCAACAAATAGTGTAATGAAGGTACATACATATCTGGTACTCTGATAGTACTGGATGATCTTCTCAACACCGGTTCAAGAGTCACTTGCTCCACTACTGATTCCTCCGCAACAACCTCAAAAGTTTGTTGAGTATCTGCTACAAGATCACTAGGTGATTTTCTCTGCAACTCAACCTCAACTCCCACTTGCTTTGTTGTCTTGGAACCTTGCTCCACATCTGGTTCCTCAGCAGTAGTCTTAGGAGTTTCTTGAGTATCTGCTACAAGATCACTAGGTGAGTTTCCCTACAACTCAAGCTCAACTCCCACTTGCTTCGTAGTTTTGGAACCTTGCTCCACATCTGGTTCATGAGCAGTAGTCTCAAGAGTTTCATGAGTATCTGCTACAACATCACTAAGTGAGTTTTCCTGCAACTCAAGCTCAACTCCCACTTGCTTCGTCAAACCTTGCTCTGTTGGGATCGCACAACAACGCACACGCTCGATCTAGATGAATAAAAAAAACAGGATAGAGAAAAGTGCAAGGAGAACTCTGGCTAAAAGAATTTTTTATTGATGACTTCACGTATGTACAGTAAGAGAGAATTACCGAGAATAGAAAGTAAATTTTTAAAGCTCTATCGGACGGGAATATATATATGGTTCAATTTACTATATATAGCTTTACCAGATTTAACCATCTACTATATATAGCTATTTACCATATATAGCTTTACCGGATATAGCTTTACCATATATATCTTTACCGGATATAACTTTACTCTATATAGCTTTACCATATATAGCTTTACCAAATATAGCTTTACCAGATATAACCGTTGATCAAGCTATAAATAAGAGAGCAGACTCCATAACCTAACAATTCTCCCACTTAGATACTGATCCTACACCATACCATTTAAGGCTTTGCATAACCTTAATTTTCCAACATCAACACATTTTGTCAACATGTCTGCTGGATTCTTTGCACCCTCTATCTTCTCCAAACACATATCGTTTTCTTCCACTAACTGATGGTGTTAATATAACACATGCGGAAGCAATTTGGATCTTAGGCACTTTTAGAACATCAATTATAGTAAATAACTAGCATGTTCATAAGTATTAAAACTTAATGAGTTTAGATACTCACCTTTTGTAGTTCAAACTCCTTTTCCTCACCGACCGGTTTCGAACCACCACTAGTGTCTTCTCCACTATTCTCTGGCCTTAGAACGGGATTGTGGAATCCGGTGAGTGACTAAACTTGGGAGGGATTTTGTATATGTGAAGAGAGTGTTTGTGAGAGGTTTTTTCTCAAGGTTTTTTCTCAAGGTTTTTCACCAAGAAAAAGAAGACCTTCCATGTACCATGATCACTCTATTTAAAGAGTCATGTTTGCATGTTCATGCAAATTTGAGATCACCAAATTTTGACACTTAAAATTCCACTCAAATGTTTGGGATTACGTGGCAAGCATGCATGTTTGAGTTAACCAAATTTTGACACCTCAAAATTCCACTAACATGGATTTTTCCATTAAATAAAGTCAACATTTTGACTTTCTTCATTTTAATTCAACAATTAATTTGAATAATGAATTTCAAATTAAAGTAACATTAAATGATTAATTAAACTATTTAATTAGTATTTAATATTAATTCAAATGCCAATCCCAATCAATTCCGACACATAATTGATTAAGATATTTAAATCTTATTTAAATATCTCAGATCCTCTCTTTTTGTTTAATTTGTAAATAAAACAAAAATGCGGTTAAATATATCGTATATATGTAGTGCATATTACCTAATTTGAATTCGAACACTTCGAACTCACTCATCACACTGTTCTATGGTTTAGTCCGATAGGAGCTAGTAGAGAGACCTAATGAACCTATAGATCATGGGTTCCAACGATCCAAGATTAACTGGTTAAACTCATTAACCTTGTTAACCAACATTCGTTAACTACGAGGGCACTCCACTATAGCCTAGTAGTTGCACTCCCCTCACTATAGATATATTTCTGTCCATTTGATATAACCATGATTAGTAAGTCGATCCTTCATAGGTTGTTCGTAACTAGAGCTAGGTCAATTTACCGTTTTACCCCTAAAGTTACTTCTTGTTTCTTATGTCTCACTAATCTTCTAATGAACAATTGGTTTGTGGTCCAACCAGTATACCGAATCCCTCTCAGGCTAATGAGAGGGTGGGGCCCCTTGTTCAAGACCTGGAGTCAGTGCTTAAGAGAACTACCTCTCTTCTAACCTTAAAAGTGGGTAGGAGTGAATTCCATCTTGCACCCCACGTCCCCAGTCATTCACCAGTCTTACCCCTGAAATGGGAGGCCTATTGAGTCGGCGAACTAGAGCCACTCTCACCCATGCAAATCTAAGGATAATTTCGAATAAACAGCAGTTTATGGTTAGCTCAGGATTAAAACCGAGTTACCTAGGTTATCGAATGTAAAGAAAATCAGTCTCAATAGTAAACGACATTATAAAGTAAGAGTGGTTTTCTTCATGGTCCGATCTTATGCAATACTCATTGTATAGGACGCCCCCACTCACATGTCTCCACATGTACAATTTAGTGATCACATTGTTTATATCATATACAAAAGTGGGCCGCATCCATAGTGTCCTCAGAATAAGGTATTCAGCCTTATCCTTATACTATAGATCATTTTGACTATATATACTTGAACTTGATCCACTCTTATGTCTCTACATATAGTTCAAGTAATCATACTATAGCCAGAGTGTTCTTAGTTTATTGGATTTAGATTAATGATCGTAAAGTTCACTTTATTCAATAACAATCTTTACTGAATAAACAACAATAATAACTTTATTGAAAATAGAATATGTTTTTGTTTACAAACTATGAGTTTTAGCACATATCCTGCTTTATTCCACGCCACCAAAAATGTGGTTTTAAGTCTTGATTCATCTTGGTACTACCAACGTTCATGGTGAATGGGGAGTTATGCACCTTGCCTAGTATCTCATTTCTTAGCTCTTCTACCACACTACACACGAAGGACCTTGGTGCAACAATCCTCCATCAGACGACTTGGAGTAATTGTCAATTGGACTACCTGTGCTCTAACTCCTTCCACTTCCACCGTTATTCCAACTTGTTCGAATGTCTTTACTCGAGGATCCCTCGTGATTAACACCGATAAATGGGTTGTCTTCCTACATAGGGCATCTACAACCACATTGGCTTTCTCGGGGTGGTACTGGTTGTTGATGTCATAGTTGTTCACCATTTCTAACCACCGCTACTGTCTCATTCCTTTTGAGTGAAATAAATACTTCAGGCTTTTGTGGTCGGTGTACGTCTGAATTTTCTCTCCATACAATTAATGTAGCCAAATTTTTAATGCAAAGGTTACTACATCTAGGTCCAAGTCATGTGTGGGGTAGTTCTTTTCATGATCCTTCAATTGTCGGCATGCATATGCAATGACCATTCTATGCTACATCAACACATCTTAGGCACTTCTTGGAAGCATCACTATAAATTACATAGTTTCCTGTGTCGTCGGACATGGTGAGTACTGATGCAGCCACTGTTGAATAAACTTTAAATGCTAAATGCCAATTTTAGTTAATTTGTTAGGGGAGTTTAATTTGAAAAGTCACCGGTGAAAGAGAAGGCCGCTCTTTCATACCTATTGTTAGAGTTAGAAAAACTTATAAATACCTAGTCCTTCTATTGTAAAGTTAGAGAGTAAAGAAACAGAGAAGAGAAAAAGGAAAATACAGAGAAGTAATAGAAAGGGTTTTTTGGAAAAGCTCAGTGTTCTTTGTCTCTTTGCCTCTCCACTCTCAAAGGAAAAGATAGTATGCGTGACATCTCTTTCACAAATACGCGAGTAGTATAGTTTGACAAATTGGTATCAGAGCGTTCTACCGCTAGTGTGTGTGAGATTTATTTAACAAATTAGTGAGATTTATTTAACAAATTGGTATCAGAGCCAATTGCCTATGTGACAGGTCAAATGCCGCTACCACGACTAACAAAGACAAACTATGAGAATTGGAGCATTCAAGTGAAAGCTCTTCTCAGTTCTCAAGATGCATGGGAGGTGGTCGAAGAAGGTTTTGAAGAACCAAAAGATACCACGGGTTATACAGCGACACAAAACAAGGCGTTGAAAGAGGTGTGATCAGAGGATGAGGCGGCACCATACATGTTGTTCCGAGCCGTTGATGAGTCGGGCTTTGAGAAGATTGCCAGTGCAACTACTCCAAAAGAAGCGTGGAACACTTTAGGAAAAGTGTTCAAAGGAACCGACCGGGTCAAGCAAGTGCGTCTCCAAACTCTTTGTGGCGAGTTGGAGAGAATGAAGATGAAGGAGTCATAAAATGTATCTAACTACATCACGCGTGTATAGACTATGGTAAACCAACTCAACTGAAACGTAGAAATGTTAGCCGAGACGCGGGTTGTGGAGAAGATTTTGAGGTTATTAACCAACAACGTCGAGAATGTTGTATATGAAATGGAAGAACCAAAGGACCTAGCGACGTTCACGGTCAATGAGCTCGCTGGATCTCTCGAGGCACACGAGCAACGTAAGAAGAAGGAGGAAACACTTGATCAAGCACTTCAAACCAAGGCATCAATCAAAGATGAAAAGATACTCTACTCTCAAAATTTTCAAGATAGAGGTTGTGGTCATGGAAGTCGTAGAAATCGTCGAGATGGTCAAGGAAGCAGTAATGAAGGGTACTATTTGGAGAAGGGACAGTCGAGCCATGCAAATTGGCGTGGAAGAGGACGCAGTCGACGAAGAGGCGGCCGATCAATTTATTCCAAAATTCAAGGCTACAATTGTAAAAAAATATGGTCACTATGTGAACGATTGTAACTTCGACAAATGTTACAATTGTGGCAGAGTGGGGTATTTTGCAAGAGATTGTCGAGCTGCTAAAAAGGTAGAAGAAACGATCAACCTAGCCTTGGATGACGCAACAAATGAAGGTATTCTCTTAATGGCTCAAAATGAAGATGTGAAAGCAAAAGAACATGGCGGCGCGAAAGACAATGGCGGTAGTGGTGAGGCAGTGGAAGCCATTGGAAATGAGGTGATATGCAACGGATTTCGAAAAATCGCGATATCGGAGATGAAAAAATCTAAGAAGGATGAACAACTAGATAACAGAGAGCTTGAGCTCAAAGAGAGAGAGCTTCAATGGCGGGAAAGGAAATTTGAGGAAGAAAGAAGAAAGAGGATGAGAATGGAAGAGAAAATGGAAGAAGAAAAGATGGAATGGAGAGAAAGAATGACAGAAATGCAAATTGAACATGAGAAACAGATGATGCAAATGCAAGCTGCAATCCCTTCGAAATCCCAAAACAATGGCGAAGAAGAAGCTCATACAATGGTGAAGAAGAAGCCCACGCGATTAGTGAATGAGCCAAAGAAACTGCCAGATCATAAGAAGAGAACAGAGATTCAAAGCAAGAACTCAAAACTGTCATGGATAAATCTGTGGAGAAGTCTTAGTTGCATATGTTGAAATCCCAGAACAAGCGCCTTTCGAAGGAGAAAGTAGAGATTGAAAAAGAAAAGAAAGATTTAGAAATGAAGATTGAAAGGTTAGAGAAGGAAGTGGCTGAGCTAAGTGAGAGTTCTTTCCATCTCAAACAGGAGAAGAAAGAGAATGGGAAGGTGTGGAGAAAGAGAATGACTTATTAATGGAGATTGATGGTTTAGTGGAAGAGCCAGTGAGGGAGGAGAAAGATGTAGAGATACTAACTCAACAGAGAGACTCACTTGACGTGAATCTGAATCGAGTCCAATAGGAGGCAGTGAGCTTACGACGCACAATTGAGATAATCACTCGTGATAAAACCGAAATGGAGGAGGCAAAAGTGGAAGTAGAAAATGTCGTTGTGGACTTGCAAAGGGAATTGAGTAAACTAAAAGAAGCTATGATGTCTTTGACTGAGTCGAGCGTGGTTGAGAACGGGAGAAATGAGGAGTTGCTGTCTCAAATGGGCTATTTTCTAGAAGCCCCAAATAAAGTTTCGTCAGAATAGGACAAGTTTAGTTTGTTGCTCGAGGACAAGGAGAGGAAATTGAAGAAACCACGACTAAGCTAGAGAAAACGAAAACGGCGCAGGTGGAGTTGTTGCTTAAGATAACTTTGTTCCAAAAGCACTCTCCCCTCAAGTCTTACCTTTGCCTTTTTTATTTGTTTCGAAATATTTCAATTATGGGTCAAATCCAATATTTGATAGCAAAACAAAGATGCGAAAACAAATGTCGTCTCCATACAAAGTCACCGGAGGAGAAGTGACAATGATAAAAAGCAGAAAGGATGGGAGTGTAACACTCTAGTACCCGTTACTCACGAAGAGTAACTACGCAGCATGGTCGATCAAGATGCATGTCAACTTACAGGCATAAGGCATAGGATGCCATCGAGCATGGTGACATTGATGAGCGTAAAAACAAGATGGCTCTTGCCACCATCTACCAAGCAGTTTCGGAGGATGTTCTTCTCATGTTGGGAGAAAAAGACTCGGGAAAGGCAGCAAGGGAGACGTTGCAAACAACGCATGTGGGTGTGGAACGTGTCAAGGAAGCAAAGACACATACCTTGAAGAGTTAGTTCAGGGCTATCCGCATGAACGACGGAGAGTCAATAGATGACTTTGCCATGAAGTTGACGACAATCGTCAGCGACCTCCATTCATTAGGCAACATGGTGGAGGAGATCTCCATCATCAAGAAGTTCCTTCGAGTTGCTCTCCTATGATTCATGCAAATTGTTACCTCCATCGAGTAGTTCAACGACCTCAAAAACATGTCATTTGAGGTCGTTGGTCATCTTAAGGTCCATGAGGAGAGACTTCGTGGCTATGAAGACAAAGAGGAGGAAAAACACCTCTTACTCACACATGAGGAGTGGCTCGCACGGACGAACAAGAATAATGCGGCTGACTCTTTTTTTTTTTTTCAAGTACGAGGGGACATGACAGCCATAACAAGGAAAACAGAGATTGTGGACGTGGTTGAGGACATGGTGGCAGAGAAGTCCGTGTACCTCACAAACCCATGATAATTCCAACCCCTGGAACGACAAGAGATTGATCAAGTGTTACTCTTGTGGAAAATATGAACACTATGTGGTAGAGTGCCGGAAGAAGAATAGGCAAACCTTACACTCACGCAAGATCAATTGCCCGCACTAATGTTTGCCGAGAAGATGCACAACCTATTGATTCTCAATGAAGAAAAGGTTATGGAAAACCTTCTCACAAAAGGAGAAGACCGAGTAGAGACCCACATGTGGTACCTTGACAACGGAGCAAGCACCTACATGACCGTTGATCGACCAAAGTTCAAGGTGCTTGATGAGAAGCTCATTGAAAACGTGAAGTTTGGCGATGGATCGATTGTTTCAATCTAATGCAAATGATCCATCTTGTTCTAGTGCAAGAATGGTGACCAACGTTTACTGACAAAGGTAACTATATTCCAAACAAGAAGAGTAACATTATCAGTCTTAGTTAGATGATGGAAGAAGGAAGTAGAGCAGAGTTAGTTGGCTCATTCCTCAAGGTTTTCGACAGAAATAAAACCTTGTTGATGATGATAAAATGGTCGCATAACCGCCTGTACAAGATACTATTGGAGACCAGTCAACCCACCTCCCTAATGATAATACTTACAGACCCAACTTGGCTATGTCATGCAAGACTTCGGAATGTGAACTTTTAGACACTCAAAATGATGGAAGAGAAAAAAATGGCTACAGGACTACCAAAAATCATACACCCGAACCAACTATGTAAAAGTTGCCTAGTCTCCAAACAAACAACAATGCTCTTCCCAACTCAAACAAGTTTTCGTACAAAGTGACCAATGCAACTGGTTCATGCAGATTGTGTAGTATGATCACACCCCATCTTCGATTGTAGGTAACAAGTATTTTCTCTTACTTGTTGATGATTATAGTTGTTGGATGTGGATGTACATGCTCAAAGATAAAGAAGAGACATTATGTGCGTTAAAGAAGTTCAAAGGACTCACTGAAAACAGGTCTGATAACAAGCTAAAAACCTTGCGCACCAATCGAAGTGGCGAGTTCTTATCCCAGAACTTCTCAAAGTTTTACGAAGAGGAAGGTATAAAGCTTCTGTTGAGTTTTATGTCCTAAAACTCATAGTTTGTAAACAAAAACATATTCCATTTTCAATAAAGTTATTATTGATGTTTATTCAGCAAAAATTGTTATTGAATAAAGTGAATTTTACAATTATTAATCTAAATCCAATAAACTAAGAACACTCTGACTATAGTATGATTATTTGAACTATATGTAAAGACATAAGAGTGGATCAAGTTCAAGTATATGGTCAAAATGATCTATAGTACAGAGATAAGGCTGAGTACCTTATCTTGGGGACACTATGGATGTCACCCACTTTTATATATGATATAAACAATGTGATCACTAAATTGTACATGTGGAGACATGTGAGTGAGGGCGTCCTATGCAATGAGTATTGCATAAGATCAAACCATGAAGAAAATCACTCTCACTTTATAATGTCGTTTACTATGAAACTGATTTTTCCATTAGATGATCTAGGTAACTCGATCTTAATGTTGAGCTAACCATGAACTCCTGTTTATTCAAAATTATCCTTAGATTTGCATGGGTGAGAGTGGCTCGAGTTTACCGACTCAATAAGCCTCCCATTTCAGGGGTAAGACTGGGTGAATAGCTAGGGACATAGACTCTGGGTCTTGAACAAGGGGCCCCACCCTCTCATTAGTTTGAGAGAATCAGTGGAACATAAGGAACAAGAAGTAACTTCAGGGGCAAAACAACTTGTGAAGGATATGCTATAGTGGAGTGTCCCAGTTAATCTATGAAATGTAGGTCCATTAGGTTAGGTCTTGAACAAGGGGCCCCACCCTCTCATTAGTTTGAGAGGATCAGTGGAACATAAGGAACAAGAAGTAAGTTTAGGGGTAAAACAACCTGTGAAGGATATGCTAAATAACATTTAAATATCTTAATCAATTATGTGTCAGAATTGATTGGCATTTGAATTAATATTAAATATTAATTAAATAGTTTAATTAATCATTTAATGTTACTTTAATTTGAAATTCATTATTCAAATTAATTGTTGAATTAAAATGAAGAAAGTCAAAATGTTGACTTCATTTAATGGAAAGGAAAAATCCATGTTAGTGGAATTCTGAGGTGTCAAAATTTGGTTTAACCAAACTTGCATGCTTGCCAAATAAACCCCACAAGTTTGAGTGGAATTTTTAGTGTCAAAATTTGGTTAACTCAAACATGCATGCTTGCCACATCATCCCAAACATTTGAGTGGAATTTTAAGTGTCAAAATTTGGTGATCTTAAATTTGCATGAACATGCAAACATGACTCTTTAAATAGAGTGATAATGGTACATGGAAGGTCTTCTTCTTCTTGGTGAAAAACCTTGAGAAAAAAACTCTCACAAACACTCTCTTCACATATACAAAATCTCTCCCAAGTTTAGTCACTCACCGGATTCCACAATCCCGTTTTAAGGCCAGAGAATAGTAGAGAAGACACTAGTGGTGGTTCGAACCGGTTCGTGAGGAAAAAGGAGTTTGAACTACAAAAGGTTAGTATCTAAACTAATTAAGTTTTAATACTTATGAACATGCTAGTTATTTACTATAATTGATGTTCTAAAAGTGCCTAAGATCCAAAGTGCTTCCACATGTGTTATATTAACACCATCAATTTCGTCATGCAGTTCTTCGGAATTCCATTAACACCATCAATTTCGTCATGCAGTTCTTCCGAATTCCATAAATTTGAGTTTCACCCCTCGATTTAAAAAGAAACGAAATGCTCGATAGTGCTACTCATGTCATTTATAAATTAGATGAAATCGTGATAGACCTAAGTGCCTAAGATCCAAATTGCTTCCGCATGTGTTATATTAACACCATTAATTTCGTCATGCAGTTCTTCCGAATTCCATTAACACCATCAATTTCGTCATGGAGTTCTTCCAAATTCCATAAATTTGAGTTTCACCCCTCGATTTAAAAAGAAACGAAATGCTCGATAGTGCTACTCGTGTCATTTATAAATTAGATGAACTCGTAATAGACCTAAGTGCCTAAGATCCAAATTGCTTCCGCATGTGTTATATTAACACCATCAATTTTGTCATGCAGTTCTTCGGAATTCCATAAATCTCGATTTAAAAAGAAACGAAATTCTCGATAGTGCTACTCATGTCATTTATAAATTAGATGAAATCGTGATATACCTAAGTTCTCACAATAAGCATTAATTCCTTAATTGCTAATCTTAAAAATGCACCAGTCAAGAATTGAACTCAGGTTAATATCGTGAAGGGTATTATTCTACCACTAGACCATTAGTGCTTCTAACATTAGACATATCCACAACGTACTTGTATTTTCGTCGTGCAGTTCTTCCGAATTCCATAAATTTGAGTTTCACCTCTCGATTTAAAAAGAAGAAAAAAAGAAAAGAAATGCTCGATAGTGCTACCCGTGTCATCTATTATAGATGGGAAGAAATCGTGAAGATGCACCAACCAAGAATCAAACTCAGGTTTGTACCATGGCAGGGTACTATTTTACCACTAGACCACTAATGCTTCTACCATTAGACATATCAATAACGTACTCGTATTTTTGTCATGCAGTTCTTCTGAATTTCATAAATTTTAGTTTCACCTCTCGATTTAAAAAAAAACGCTCGATAGTGCTACTCGTGTCATCTATCCTAAGTTCTCACAATAAGCACTAATTTTATAATTGCTAATCTTGAAGATGCACGAACCAAGAATTAAACTCAGGTTTGTATCGTGGCAGGGTACTATTCTACCACTAGACCACTAGTGCTTCTACCTTTATTCATATCCATAACATACTCGTATTTTTATCATGCAGTTCTTCTGAATTTTCATCTAAGATAGACCTAAGTTCTCACAATAAGCACTAATTTTATAATTGCTAATCTTGAAGATGCACGAGCCGAGAATTAAACTCAAGTTTGTATCATGGCAGGGTACTATTCTCTACCACTAGTCCACTAGTGCTTCTACCTTTATTCATATCCATAACATACTCGTATTCTCACAATAAGCACTAATTTTATAATTGCTAATCTTGAAGATGCACGAGCCGAGAATTAAACTCAGGTTTGTATCATGGCAGGGTACTATTCTCTACCACTAGTCCACTAGTGCTTCTACCTTTATTCATATCCATAACATACTCGTATTCTCACAATAAGCACTAATTTTATAATTGCTAATCTTGAAGATGCACGAGCCGAGAATTAAACTCAGGTTTGTATCATGGCAGGGTACTATTCTCTACCACTAGTCCACTAGTGCTTCTACCTTTATTCATATCCATAACATACTCGCAAGATGCACGAGCCGAGAATTAAACTCAGGTTTGTATCATGGCAGGGTACTATTCTCTACCACTAGTCCACTAGTGCTTCTACCTTTATTCATATCCATAACATACTCGTATTCTCACAATAAGCACTAATTTTATAATTGCTAATCTTGAAGATGCACGAGCCGAGAATTAAACTCAGGTTTGTATCATGGCAGGGTACTATTCTCTACCACTAGTCCACTAGTGCTTCTACCTTTATTCATATCCATAACATACTCGCAAGATGCACAGAATTAAACTCAGGTTTGTATCATGGCTCGTATTTTTATCATACAGTTCTTCCGAATTCCATAAATTTGAGTTTAACCTCTCGATTTAAAAAGAAACACTCGATAGTGCTACTCGGTGTCATCTATACATTAGATGAAATCGTGATAGACCTAAGTTCACACACAATAAGCACTAATTTCATAATTTCTAATCTTGAAGATGCACCAGTTGAAAATCGAACTCGGGTCTGTACCGTGACAAGATACTATTCTTCCACTAGACCAATAATGCGTTTACCTTTAGACATATCCATAATGTACTCGTATTTTCGTCATGCAGTTCTTCCGAATTCCATAAATTTGAGTTTCACCTCTCGATTTAAAAAGGAAAAAAAAACAAAGAAATGCTCGATAGTTCTACTCGTGTTATCTATAAATTAGATGATATACTATGGCAGCATGACAGGGTACAATTCTACCACTAGACCACTGGTGTATTTTGGTTATGCAATTCTTCCGAATTCCATATGAGTTTCACCTCTTGATTTAAAAAGAAACAAAATTCTCGGGATAGTGCAGACCCAAGTTCTCATACTAAGCACTAATTTCATCATTGTTAATCTTCAAGATGCACCAACCGAGAATCAAACTTAGGTTTATACCATGGCAAGGTACTATTCTACCACGAGACCACTGGTGCTTCTACCTTTAAACATATCCATAACTTTCTTGTATTTTTGTCATGCAGTTCTTCCGAAGTCCATAAATTTTAGTTTCACCTCTAGATTAAAAAAAAAAAAAAAAAGTAAAACTCGATAGTGCTACCTTGTGTCACCTATAGAATCCCATGTTCTCACGTGAAGCACTAATTTCAACATTGCTAATCTAGCAAGGTGCACCAGTCGAGAATCGAATTCAGGTCTGTACTGTGGCGGGGTACTATTTTACCACTAGACAACTTATGCTTCTACCTTTAGACATATCCATAACGTACTTGTATTTTTGTCATGCAATTCTTCCAAAGTTCATAAATTTGAGTTTCATCGTGTCATCTATTTATGAGATTTTGACATGATTTTGTAAGAAACCCAAGTTCTTACATGAAGCACTAAGTCTGTACCGTTGAAGGGTACTATTCAACCACTAGACCACTGATCCTTCTACCTTTAGACATATCCATAACGTACTCATAGTTCATCATGCAGTTCTTCCGAAGTCCATAAATTTGAGTTTCATCTCACCTTGGTTCTACCTTCACACATATCCATAACGTACAGTTGATTCTGTACCTTGGTTCGGCGAGAATCAAACTCAGGTCTGTATCTTGGTTCGGCGAGAATCAAACTCAGGTCTGTATCTTGGTTCGGCGAGAATCAAACTCAGGTCTGTACTGAAGCAGGGTACTATTCTACCACTAGACACTGGTGCTTCTACCTTTTGACATATCCCTAACGTACTTGTATTTTCGTCAAGCAGTTCTTCCGAATTCCATAAATTTGAGTTTCACCCCTCAATTTCAAAAGAAAAAAGAAAAGAAATGCTCGGATAGTGCCTCACAATAAGCACTAATTTCATGTTTGAAAATCTTCACGATGCACCAGCCGAGAATTGAACTCAGGTGGTCTGTACCATGGTAGAGTACTATTCTACCACTAGACCACTTGTGCTTTTACCTTTAGACATATCCATAACTATGTATTTTCGTCATGCAGTTCTTCCAAATTCCATAAAATTTGCTAATCTTCAAGATGCACCAGCCCGAGAATCGAACTCAGGTGGGTGCTTCTACCTTTAGACATATCCATAACTACGCGTATTTTCGTCATGCAGGTTCTTCCAAATTCCATAAAATTTTCTAATCTTCAAGATGCACCAGCCGAGAATCGAACTCAGGTCTGTATTGTGGCAGGGTACTATTCTACCAGAAGACCACTGATGCTTCTACCTTCAGACATATCCATAACGTTCTTGTATTTTTATCAAGCAGTTTTTCCGAATTCCATAAATTTGAGTTTCACCCCTCGATTTAAAAAGAAAAAAAAATGAAATGCTCGATAGTGCTACTCGTGTCATCTATAAATTAGATGATATTGTGATAGACCCCAGTTCACACAATAAGCATTAATTTCATCATTGCTAATCTTCAAGATGTGCGGTTTGTACCATGGCAGGGAACTAGACATATCCATAAGGTACTTGTATTTTTGACATGCAGTTCTTCCGAATTCCATAAATTTGAGTTTCACTTGTCGATTTAAAAAGAAAAGCTCAATAGTGTTACTCATGTCATCAATAATATTATTAGATGATATCGTGAGAATCACATGTTCTCACGTGAAGCATTAATTTAGACATTGCTAATCTAGCACAAGATGCACCAGCCGAGAATCAAACTCGGGTCTATACCATGGCAAGGTACTATTCTACCACTAGACCACTGGTGCTTCTACCTTTAGACATATCCATAACGTACTCGTATTTTCATCATGCAGTTCTTTCGAATTCCATAAATTTGAGTTTCTCCTCTCGATTTAAAAAGAAAAGCTCAATAGTGCTACTCGTGTCATCTATAAATTAGATGAAATCGTGATAGACCCATGTTCTCACAATAAGCACTAATTTCATCATTGTTAATCTTTAAGATGCACTAGCCGAGAATCGCGCTCTGGTCTGTATCATGGCAGGGTACTATTCTACCACTAAAGCACTGGTGCTTCTACCTTTAGACATATCCATAACGTACTTGTATTTTCATCATGCAATTCTTTCGAATTCCATAAATTTGAGTTTCACCTCTAGATTTAAAAAGAAAAAAAGAAAAGAAATGCTCGATTGTGCTACTCGTGTCATCTATAAATTAGATGATATCGTGATAGACCCAAATTCTCACAATAAGCACTAATTTCATCATTGCTAATCTTCAAGATGTACCAACCGAGAAACGAACTTTGGTCTATACCGTGACTGGGTACTATTCTACCACTAGATCACTGGTGCTTCTACCTTTAGGCATATCCATAACGAAATCGTATTTTCGTCATGTAGTTCTTTCAAAGTCTTTAAATTTGAGTTTCACCTCTTGATTTAAAACAAAAAACAAAAAAAGAGATCGATAGTTCTACTCGTGTTATCTATAAATTAGATGATATTTAGTAAAACCCAAGTTCTCACATTAAGTACTAATTTCATCATTTCTAATCTTTAAATGCACCAGCCGAAAATTGACCTTGGGTTTATAACTATGCGTGTTCTTTCAGTACTACGATCATGCCACTCAAGTAGAGAACACTAACTATGCAACGAAGTTGAAGGATGCTTTAGAGAATTCCACACGAGGAGCCCCAAAATAGGAATAGCTCAAGCTTAGAATGTAGAAACAGAATCACAACAAGAACTTAACCCAAGTTAACCTAGGCCTTCACGATTGTCCACCTTCAAGTTCATTAGAATCTCAACAATCTTTCATGAAGTTAACCGTTGAAACACAGGCTAGCCATAGTAGAGGCTCTTATGGCACCTCAAGGAGTGCAAGCACCTATAAGTTTCAACTATATTAAGAACATTAGAAAGATTGACCCACCGAAGGCATGGTTGATTCGCTTCCTATATTTAATGAAGGCATGGTTGATTCAACAAAAGCGAAGGCATAACTTGATGTTATAGAGATTGTCTTCCTATATATGAACTGCCCTGAAGAGTTCAAGGTCCATTGTGCCACATGCACGCTTAAAGAAAAGGCTGATATGCACGCTTAAAGAAAAGGCTCATTTTAGGTGGAAGTCAGCTTCCAAGACTGTAAATGCTAAATATGGAATCATCCCTTGGAGTTGTTTTAAGGAGGCATTGTGAAAGTACTATCTTAAGTTGCCATGTAAAAAAAAAAAAAAAATCAAGAAGCCTTCTTAAGCCCTAAACAACGAGAGACTATAGAAGAATATGATTTGAAGTTCACTAAGTTATCTAAGTTTTCCCTGGAGTTAGTAGACACAGAGAAGAAAAAGGACTCTCCATTTCATGATGGGCCGAAGAGAGAATATAAAAGGATTAGTAGCGAGTCATGTCTCAAGCGACTATGCAATTGCACTCAAGGCAACCACTCTGGTAACATGCACAACCAAAAGAACAAGAAAGTGTAGCAAGTAAGACACAAAAGAGAACTTGACAAGGACGCTCCAAAGACCCACCAAAGGCCCCGTAAGCGAAGCAACAAACGCCGAGCACAGGAGAAATGTAATAGCCCAAATAAATAAATAAACAAGTAAAAATTATTATTTGGTTTAAAAAAATATAATAATAAATTAATAAATAAATAAATAATAAAAAAAAATTCTTCCCACCCCTCCCCTAACTGTCTATCCATTTCCCCCAATAATCTCCCTCCAACCCACCTCACAATTCCTCCAAAATGAAGCAGAAAAAAAAAAAAAAAAAAAGTCATATTTGAGAAAACAAAAATGTCTATGATCAGATTTACAAGCTGCAGATCTACCTTGGAAAGAGATCCCGTCTATAAGTTATATTTCGACCTCTTTTTCCGAAATCAATTTAGATCTTTTTCCCTTATCCAATTATTTAGATTTTTTTATTTATTTCAAATCACTCTAGAATCAATAAAATTTTAGTTAGGAGTTTTAATAAATCACAATGAAACATCCATAGTCAAATAATGATTAAAAAATTGGTCTGAAATATATTAAAAAGGAAAATAAAATAAAATAAGGAAATACGGGCCAAGAATACTCGTTAATTAAACTCTCAACCAATTAAAATAAAATAAGGAAATACAAAGATTACTGGGAAGTGAGAAAAAATAAAAAATACAGAGAGTGAGAAAAAATAAAAAATACAGAGAGGAAGAAAGGTAAAATTTTGGAAAGTAAAAATAACACATGGCTTGAGTATTTAAAAAAATATTAAGTGACCCCACTACTAGAGTCAGAAAATGCAAATACATGCAATCGTGTTTGGGACCTATCATTAAACATCATTTCATGGTCTTGGTCTCAATTTCTAGTCCGTGTATAATTAGATGTGTAACTCCTCTAGACATGGCCCAAGTACGCGCACATGGACCATAGGCGGGCTCATATACGTACCCCAAGGACTTGACCTTCAACAAGCGTACACCCTCGTTGCTGGTATACCATAGAGAGAAGGAAGCGCGCATAATACTGTGGTGTATATAATACTGTATCATAACATCATGACAAACATAAATGTTGTAAGGTACAATCATGGAATGTTTCTATGATGCAATACATATCTTTGTTTCTTTCATACATAACATAATTATTACATGTCATTACATAAGGTAAAAGTACACTAAGGAACCATACTTTCATAATATGTCACATTCATCACTAATATAACGAGTAAACATGATATTTCTTAACATGATATTTCTCATATCATCACATCATAACATAATAAGCACACACAACAAACACAAGGTATGACACGTGCAAGGGTCACAGGATATGCGTCGTCCATACTTCAAACAATTCATCCAATCAAAAAAGTAATGAAGTCATTTACTTGATTGACCACCATTAATGTTCGTTAGATCTTTTGATGATAGCCTAATATTGATTCTTGAATATTTAAGTAATATTCTAAGCTCACATGTGGAATGCGGAAGGTAACTCCTAAAATATCATTATTTATGTAATAAATTTTAAAAGAATGAATCAATTCACGTAAAGGTAAGGTGTCCATGCAGGGGCATGTTCCATTTACATGCTACATCTATTCCACAAGATCTCAATTTATCCTCAATGACTTAATCAAGCCCTTTTTTAAAATTTTTATTATTATTATCATTATTTTCATAAATTTGAGAATGAAATATTGTGCTAAAATTTGATTGGATACTCGATGTTCGTATAAAATTCTCTAGAAGATGAGCATAAAACAGGAATCTTGTTGGGATTTATGCCTAAAGTCTCGTAATTAATTATTTAGTTTTTAACAATAATTTATATTTTTTTATTTGTAATTTAATTGTTATCCATGGTATGAAAATTCAAGGTTATTAATGTAATCTTGAGTAGTATGTGGTTGACATACAAGAGGATCGTGTTCAAGTAATAACCTAAAGAGTTTGTAGTATATGGATAAGGTTGGGTGCCTTATCCTGGTAACACTATTGATACGGCCCACTTTGTAATCGTTAAAAATGATTTGATCCAAATCGTTCATGTGGAGACATGTAAGCCGGGGTATCCTATACAATGAGTTTGTATAAGGCTGGACCAAGAAATATTTAATCTCTCTTTGTAAATCCGTTAATTGAGAATATTAATATTTCACATGATGATCATATGCGACTCGATCTTAATCCTGAATGAGTTATGAACTCTTGCCTGTGAGGGCTTGTCTTTTAATTTACATGGGTGAGGATGACTCTCTTAGCCGATTTAATATGCCTAGCATTTTGGGGACTTCGCCCAATAGGGAGTTGGGAACATAATATCATGAGATGGAATTCACTCCTTTCCATATCAGAAAAGTAGATGAGTTGTTCTCTTAAGTACTGATTTCGGGACTTGAACAATGGGGCCCCACCCTCTCATTGGCCCGAGAGAGACTTGGTTTATGATTGGATCTTAGACAAATTGTTCATTAGAGAATCAGTGGTACTTGCGGTGAAAGATGTAATTACAGGGGTAAAACGGACTTTTAACCCAGCTGTAATGATGAACAACTCGTGAAGGATCGACTTGCTTGTAATGATTATATCGATGGACATAACTTGTCCTCCAGTGCATAAGAGTGGAACTCTAGGTCTATAGTGGAGTAAACTATAGTTAATTAATGGAAATTGATTAATTAAAAAGTTTAATTAATTAATTTTGTATCACTAGAGCTTATAATCGGTAGGTCCATAAGGTCCCCTTTCTAGATCATAGTAACGCTAAAAGGTTCAATTTATTTGAAAGAAAATTTGAAGTGTTCAAATTGATATTTATTATATTAGATATATTAAATATAAAGGAGAAAATAAATTTAATTTTAAATATTCCATTAATATTTAATAAATAGAAAATACATTTAATTTGAAGTGTTGAAAATAATATGTAATATATTAGATAGGTTCGAAGGGTTTAAATTAATATTTAATATATTAGATATATTAAAAAAGAAAAATATATTTATTGTATTTGATACAATTAAATATTAAATGAATTAATGTATTTGATACATTAAACCCAAAAAAAAATTGAAATTTGAATTAGATTCAAATTAATTAAATATATATTAGGATATCTTATAATATCTAAATATGATTTATATGAGTTATAATATCCTAATATATTAAATATGTAAATATATTATTTAGCAATGATTCTCCGAGAGTCCCTATAAATAGGACCCTCGTGTTGAGCCAACATACAACAATCTTTCCCACTTTCTCTAGAGAATGAAATTACATCACCAGAGAATTCTCGAAACTCTTCTTCTCCGATCCCTTTGGGATTTTCTTTCAATAGGCTCTCACAAGCCTTGACCTTGTGTTCGAGTCATAGTAAGGAAGATCTTGTGGAATGCTGAAAAACTTCTACATGGTTGGAATACTCCGAGGAGTCTTGAAAGCGAGGGTTTCTACAAAGGTAGAGTTCTTACTCTTCTATTTATTGCTTTGTTTTAATTCTTAATAAAAATCAAAACGGTTCCCAATGCTTCCGCTACGTGGATGAAGAGTTCATTCCCTTCACATCTCTATAGACACGACATACAATGCTACTTATTTATCTCTTCTATGTACAATTATGCTCACTTATCTACGGACATATTGATTTTATTAGTATGAAATGTTGTCCATTTACAGGCCAGGGTCATAAAGGACTATATGAGATCCTCGTAATGCCATGCTCCATTATCTATTCCACCTAGTTAGGCTCTTTCACCATTATTCTAGCCTAGCTCACCATATGTATGCGATGCCCCTTATCCCTTATTTAATCATTCTATCTTTGATGACCTAAAGTATTGAGTAATCATTTTCTTGTTTTGGAAACCATGAGGTGATTATCATAGTCAATATACAAAAGTATACCTAGTCCAATACAATAAGTGGTACATAATTGTATCCACAAAGAGTCAACAATGATTTTTATTCTATACGATGCTTAAATTCTAGTTAGAGATTGAAAGCAAGTATGACAATGGTTGTTTTGTAGTAACAAGTGAAAATGAGAAGAGTAATGTCAACATACAATGAAGGTTTGGGTTAGGAATTCGTCACATAGTTTTGAACTATATTACTCGTGAAATTCTCGATATTTACACGGGTTCCTTCTAAAATCCATTAGATAGTAATTTAATTTTTACAAAATTGCATATGATTAGTACGTTAAGCACTTCTGTAGACTCCAAGCAAACATGAAATTAGAATTAATGTGTTTAAGAATGGTCTAAGCAATCTGTTTGTAGGCCCTCATTGAATCTTATCTTATATTCAATGTTTTCAAATCTATATGTTTTTGTATGGGCCGTAGAGTAAGCCAATTTCGTATCCTTCAACACTACAATCGAGTAAAAGGGATAAACTAAAGAGCCTCTCACGTGTAGAAAGGTTTTTAATGTTTTCTCGGACAACCACCACTAGTATTGGAATTTTTTTATGGCTAATTTCTTGAGAAAATAAGAGAATTTTTTAAAGCAATATTAAAGAACAAAAAAAATAGTTGTTGTTGATGGAGGTTCAATACGAAGACAGATGTTGTTGTCAGTTGAGGTTGAACGAACACCAAGAAGTGCACTTGCGTGCAACTATTCTTTCTTAGTATCGATCATGAACAAACTTGTAATGACCCGACTTTCTAAAAGTGGAAAATTGAGATAGTCATTGAGACTTAAAATGTGAAAAAAGATATTTTAAAAATTGTTCCATCAACCTACTTTAACAACTCTATGAATTTCACTAGTTTAGGATCAAACACAAGTATTTTCTAAATGTTTAAAATTTTGATGTTCAATTTGTAAATGTTTAAATATCAAATCTCGAGAACTAAAAATTTAATTTTCTTTTTAAATTTTATTTCAGGTAACTTTTCGAAATTTATGTATTATTAAAAAAATGTTGTGATGGAAGATGGTTTTGTTTACGATGTTTATCTTAGAAATTAATGTTGTTGTCAATTATTGGTTGGGAAATAAAATCCAAAGTGACAATGCATGTCTTCATGTTGGTTGTTTCTGATTAATCAAAGGGGATTATCATGTTTGCCATGATCCAATGCTTAAATATTATTAACCTTATTGTTTATTATTATAACATCATTAACATAGCAAACATATCACATCAGTTGCTTCACTGAAGCCATTGTTGGGATGGAGAAAACTCCATTAATCTCACCAGCCCATTAATTAATGGTACTTCCTCTCATTAACACCTATCTTTCTCTCTTTACTCTCTCTATCTGATCCGAGGAAGTGTTCGCTGATGGTGTTAATATAACACATGTGGAAGCAATTTGGATCTTAGGCACTTTTAGAACATCAATTATAGTAAATAACTAGCATATTCATAAGTATTAAAACTTAATGAGTTTGAATACAAACCTTTTGTAGTTCAAATTCTTTTTTCCTCACGAACGGGTTTCGAACCACCACTAGTGTCTTCCCCACTATCCTCCAACCTTAGAACAAGATTGTGGAATCCGGTGAGTGACTAAACTTGGGAGGGATTTTGTATATATGAAGAGAGTGTTGTGAGAGGTTTTTCTCAAAGTTTTTCACCAAGGAAGACCTTCCATGTACCATGATCACTCTATTTATAGAGTTATGTTTGCATGTTCATGCAAATTTGAGATCACGACACTCAAAATTCCACTCAAATGTTTGGGATTATGTGTCAAGATCAAGTTTGAGTTCACCAAATTTTGACACTCAAAATTCCACTAAAATTTGTGGGGTTTATTTGGCAAGCATGCAAGTTTGGTTAAACCAAATTTTGACACCTCAAAATTCCACTAACATGCATTTTTACATCAAATGAAGTTAACATTTTGACTTTCTTCATTTTAATTCAACAATTAGTTTGAATAATGAATTTCAAATTAGAGTAAAATTAAATGATTAATTAAACTATTTAATTAATATTTAATATTAATTCAAATGCCAATCTCAATCAATTCGGACACATATTTGATTAAGATATTTAAATCTTATTTAAATATCTTAGATTCTCTCTTTTTGTTTAATGTGTAAATAAAACAAAAATGCGGTTAAATATATCGTATATATGTAGCGCATATTCCCTAATTTGAATTCGAACACTTTGAACTCACTCGTCACACTTGTTCTATGGTTTAGTCTGATATGAGCTAGCAGAGGGACCTAATGGACCTATAGATCATGGGCTCCAACGATCCAAGATTAACCGATTAAACTCATTAACCTTGTTAACCAAGATTTGTTAACTACTAGGACACTCCAGTATAGCCTACTAGTTGCACTCCCCTCACTATAGATATATTTCTATCCATTTGATATAACCATGATTAGTAAGTCGATCCTTCATAGGTTGTTCGTAACTAGAGCTGGGTCAATTTACCGTTTTACCCCTGAAGTTTCTTCTTGTTTCTTATGTCTCACTGATCCTCTAATGAACAATTGGTTTATGGTCCAACTAGTAAACCAAATCTCTCTCAGGGCAATGAGAGGGTGGGGCCCTTGTTCAAGACCTGGAGTCAGTGCTTAAGGGAACTACCTCTCTTCTATCCCTAAAATTGGGTAAGAGTGAATTCCATCTTGCACCCCACGTCCCCAGTCATTCACCCAGTCTTACCCTCAAAATGGGAGGCCTATTGAGTCGCGAACTCGAGCCACTCTCACCCATGCAAATCTAAGGATAATTTCGAATAAAAAGTTGTTCATGGTTAGCTCAGGATTAAAATCGAGTTACCTAGGTCATCGAATGAAAAGAAAATCAGTCTCAATAGTAAACGACATTATAAAGTGAGAGTGATTTTCTTCATGGCCCGATCTTATGCAATACTCATTGCATAGGACACCCCTACTCACATGTCTCCACATGTACAATTTAGTGATCACATCCTTTATGTCATATACAAAAGTGGGCCGCATCCATAGTGTCCCCAGGATAAGGATAAGGTACTCAGCCTTATCCCTATACTATAGATTATTTTGACTATATACTTGAACTTGATCCACTCTTATGTCTCTGCATATAGTTCAAGCAATCATACTATAGTTAGAGTGTTCTTAGTTTATTGAATTTAGATTAATAATCGTAAAGTTCACTTTATTCAATAACAATCTTTACCGAATAAACAATAATAGTAACTTTATTGAAAATAGAATATGTTTTTGTTTACAAACTATGAGTTTTAGGACATAAAACCCAACAATTTGCTTCCTCCTCTACCGCATGTGAGGATTCTCTGTGGCTCCATTCGGTAAAAATCTCTTCCGAAAAACTTTGAAAATGCTCAATTTCTGGACTTGGTTCTTAAGACATTATCTATTCCCTCATCCCTTTTTTTGACATAAAACCAATACGCTTGCAGCTGCCTTCACTATTTTCCCACTAGCTGAATAGGGCCTCTTGTTGTTTCAGTAGTTGATCTATATCTTCTATCGCACTATTGTTCCTTCTATTACCACAACTCAGGTTTTCCTTATGGGTTTCTATGTAATCCATCAGATTTCTTCTCTCGAGTGTTTCTTCTTCCTCATCAAAAGATAGTGTTGCTTCTAGGCACAACATGGTTATCAGCGGTGGATAAAACAACTTTTCCACCCTCTTACTTGCACATTTGACAATCTCATCCGCTACAATCTTGTCCACATCAATACTTAAATTAGTCATGATTGCATACATTAGCAAAACTCTATCAGTAGACAATGTAGTATCATGTGGGGTGAGCAGTAGGTTGGTCTTTACGAAGGCAACTCAAACTTTTGTTTCCATGTTGAGGTCTGCTGCTACTATAGTTCTTGGTCCTCCTCTCCAGATCTGCCACTATTTTCCTCCAATGGCTATCATCTCCACGGCTATTTCAAGCTGCTCATTCGATAGAGCTAGTACCATTTTGTTGAAGGTGGTGTGCTCAAAAGATTGTAGGTGAAACATTTGGTTGATAGCTTTAGGACTTCAATCAACCATTTTCCTCTCATGTTGTTGTGTACCCTTCTACTTGATGAATATGTGTGTAAAACTCTTTCACTATAGGCACTATAGCTTGCTCTCTGTGGTGACAGAACATCTCCCATCCAAAGTCGGTGATGGCATTTAGAAAAGATTCAAGAAATGTAGGATATATTACGGGGAACCTTCTTTCCAACAACATTTATTTTGAACTGAGGAGCTCGTACTTGTTGTATGCCTTCTCGGTTGCAAATCTTTCTATTTGTGTTGTATGGTTTCCCTTCCCTTTTTCTTTTCAATCCGGGGCTAGTGAGGAAGGAGTCTTGGTTTATCTCTTCTAACTCATCTTGTTGCATTTATCTCATTCCTCGCACCACCTTTTGTTTGAATGAGCTAGATGCTCGTACTCTTGCTAGTGTTTCTATATCTTCCCATTGTGTCGACGTTGCACCTTCAAGCTCCCCTTGCACCACTTGCTTCCCTCTAGTTCTCGGTGCCATGATTGTAGTTTGCAAAGTGAATGTTTTCTAGTCTGATTGCTTCTTGAGTTTGAAGGTGATTTGGAAGAGTTGTGTGATTTTTTTGGTTGAAGAAGCTACTATATAATTGACTCTATACCTTTCTTGTGAAACTCTTGGTTTGGTCTCTCAAGAGATGCTTCAGTAGTGAGCAGACTGCCCTCGTAGATGCCTATACTGTCTCTATTGCTGCCAAACTACCCGGTTGTAGACTGTACTGCCCAGCTGCTGACTACACTGTCGAGTTGCTGACTCTACTGTCTTTTCTTGCACAGACTACTGCTGTAATGTGTGCAAGTCTGTCCACTTGCTGCGGTAGAGTGTACAATAGCTCTTCTTGCACCACCCTTGCTGTCTACTCATTTCTAGCTTACCCATTTTTTTATGCAAACTGCACAATAATTTTTTTTTTTTTTATCTCTTTTTCCATGGAGATTTCTTTTCTTGGGGTGGCGAATCTTTTAGGATTGATTTGGATCTTTTTCTTAAAAAAGAATTCTTGGTGTTGGTGCTTTGGCGTATAGTTGCATGAGAAGGAGTTCAACATTTAAATAAAATACAACCACATGCAAATAAGGATGTACAAGATAGCTATGTGTCAACGTGCACTATAAAAGAATAAAATTAGTCTCCTTAATATGCTAAAATTTTCTTTCCTAACCACATCTAAATCATCTACAAAAGTTAGTCTCCTTAATAAAATTAGTCTTCTTAATATGCTAAAATTAGTCTCCTTAATTCATCTACAAAAGTTGCTAACTTACTTGGGGCATGTGAGTCATTCACCACAAAAGGAAAAAAAAAACTATTATTTTAAGTAAAGATAACTATTTAAAAACAACTATGTAAATACATAAATAACATGAGAAGAAAAACTAACTTGCTTCTCCCAAGCTTGTTACCTGTTTACCGTTCTTTGTCAGCTCCCTTTGTCATAAAATGTTTTTTCAGCTCAAAAGAGGCAATGCCTAATTTTACTTCTCCACCAAAGTATGGCTTGAGTCTCTGTCCATTCACAGTGAAGGGTTTCCTTTCATCTCCATGTTTTGTCGTTATTGCGGGAGTGACTTCTTCAGCTATAAACAGACCAAACCATCTTGATTTTAATTTTTGAGGGAATAATTTCATCCTTGAGTTGAATAGCAACACCCTTTGTCCCTTGTAGAACTCCTTGGGCCTAATTTTGTTGTCATGCAAATTTTTTGTTTTTTGTTTTATAGCTTAGCATTTTTGTAGGCTAGTGCCTAAATTCATCTAACACATTTAGTTGCAGTGTCTCAAGTCTTGATATGCAACATAGTCAAAATTTAACTTCTTTAATGCCCAAAATGCTTTATGCTCCAATTCTCGGGGTAGATGGCATGTCTTTCCAAAAACTAGTTTGTAAGGGGACATTCCTAAAGGAGTTTGAAGGCTGTCCAGTATGCCCATAATGCATCATCAAGCTTCACAGACAAATCTCTCCGGTTGGGTTGTACAACTTTTTCAAAATATTTTTAATTTCTCTTTTGGAGACCTTTGCTTGTCCATTGGTTTATGGATGATAAGGTGTTGTCACTCAATATTTTACATTGTATCTCTCTAAAAGGCTATTCATCAATTTCTTCACAAAGTGTGTTTCCTCATCGCTGATTAATGCCCTTGATACACCAAACCGGTGAATATGTTCCTTTTTAGAAACTTGAGTACGGTCTTCCCATCGTTGGATGGACAAGCTATTACTTCCACCCACTTGGATACATAGTCTACAACCACTAGAATTTAAATTCTCATGAGACCACGGAAATGGTCCCATAAAGTCAATGCTCCATACATCAAAAAGTTCCACTTCTAAAATAAAATTCAGGGGTAGCTCATTTTTCTTACTAATATTTCTTGTTCTTTGATTGTCACAACCCGTGCAAAATTCTTTAGAATTTTGAAAAACTTTTGCCAAAAGAAACCCAATTGAAATACCTTAGATGCTGTCCTTTGCCCTTGAAAATGGCCTCCATATGGGGATGCATGGCATTGTTCAAGAATTGTTGATATTTAACTATATGGAATGCATCTTCTATCTATGTCGTCTCCACATTGCTTAAAAAGAAAAGGTTCATCCTAAATGTAACTTTTGGATTTGTGGAAGAACATCTTTCTTTACTTGCTCTTCGGGTATGATGCCACAGGCTAAAAAATTTGCTATATCTGCATAGCATGGACTTGCTACCTCTCTGCTACTGCTACTGCTATTTATGCTGAGCACTGTTCATCATGAAATGTATCATCAATTTCTTTGTCCTTGCCTTTTTCCTTCATGTTCTCCATTCTAGATAGGTGATCTGCTACATGATTATTAGCTCCCTTAGTCCAAGATTTCTATCTCGAATTCTTGTAACAGTAGAATCCATCTAATTAATCTTGGCTTTTCATTTGGTTTCATCATTAGGTGCTTGATTGTTGCGTAGTCAGTGTGCACCTTCACCTTTCCTCCAAATAAATAAGCTCTAAATTTTTCAACTGCAAATACTACAACAAGTAGTTTTTTTTTTTCCAGTGGTTGCATAATTCAGTTGAGCCTCATTCAACTTTTTGCTTGCATAATAGATAGGATGAAGTACGTTTCTTTTTTTCTTTCATACCATTGCTCCCACAACATGGTCACTAGCATCACACATCAACTCAAATGGTGAATCCCAATCGAGTGTTGACATTGTAGGAGCTATGGTCAACGCTGTCTTCAATGCTTAGAAAGCTGTCATGCATTGTTCATCAAAAAATAATTTTCTATTTACCTCCAACAAGCTACACAATGGTTTTGCAATCTTGGAAAGTCTTTAATAAACCTCTGATAAAACCCTGCATGACCCAAAAATAATCTTATACCTTTCACTAAAGTAGGGTGGATTCAATTTTTCAATAGCTTCTATCTTGGATCTATCAACTTCTATTATTTTTCTTGAGATTTTGTGGCCTAACACTATTCTCTCATTGATCATGAAATGACATTTTTCCCAATTCAATACAAGATTATTTTCTTCACATCTTTGTAGAACGTTTCATAGATTGCACAAACAAGTTTCAAAAGATTCTCCATAAACCGAAAAGTCATCCATGAATATCTCCATGAACGTTTCTACCATATCTGTAAAAATGGTCGTCATGCATCATCGAAATGTTGCTAGAGCATTACATGGTAAAGGACATTTGTCTAAAGGCAAAAATTCCATATGGACATGTAAATGTAGTCTTCTTTTGATCTTCTCGAGTGATTGTAATTTGATTGTATCCCACATAACTATCCAAGAAGCAATAATGTGACTTTCCAGCAAGTCTATCAAGCATTTGATCAATGAACGGTAAGGAAAAATGAGCCTTACGTGTCGCTTTGTTTAGTCTCTATAAGCCATACAAACTCTCCACCCATTCACTATTCTAGTGGGGATCAACTAGTTGTTCTCTTTTGTCGTTATTGTTATCCCTCCTTTCTTGAGAACACATTGAATAAGGTTGACCCAGCTGCCGTTTGCAATTGGATATTTTATTCGAGCATCTAGCCATTTGATAATCTTCTTTCTAACAACTTCCTTCATCATGACATTAAATCGTCTTTGTTGCTGAATGGATTTAAATTTTCTTTCCTCCAATTGTATATTGTGCATGCATAGTGAAGGACTAATTCTTTTTATATCTGCCAATTTTCAACCTATTGCCCCCTTGTGCTTTTTCAATGTTTCTAGGAGCATATCCTCTTGAGCCGAAGATAATGTTGTTAAGATGATGATGGGTAGTGTCTCCTTGTCACCTAAATATGCATATTTAAGGTTAGGAGGTAGTAGTTTCAAGTCCGGTTGCAGTGCTTCCTAAATAGATGGCTTCATCAGTGAACTTTTTCTTCCCTCAAATTCTAGTGATTTAAAAGTTCGGCTGAATTCACCTAAAACTGTTAACTGTTCTGTTTTGTCATTCCAACTGATGTTTTCTTCCTACTCACCTTCCCAACTATCTCATTCCTTCGCTACTGGTTGTTCTACCAATTCATAAAATGCTGAGCATTCTTTTGCCACTACTGAATATTTCATGCTGCCATTGATATTAAATTCGACTTTTTGGTCACCCATTCTTAATGTTATGATTCTTTCCCCAAGTTACATAATGCTCTACCTTGTTCCTTTCCTCAAATTGATACGAGAATAGTGAACGAACCTAAGTCTTTCTCTTTTAGTAGGATATTGTTTTTCAATATTGCACAACTCTTCATTTAATTCCACCACCTTGAATTCTTCAAACTTTCTTCTATTAGTGAGCACATCCTTCAAGAATTTCACATAATTTGGCATTTGCTTCATAATCTCCATTAGCGGTATGTTTATATGAATATCTTTTAGAATATCCATAAACTTCTCAAAATGGGCTTTCTCTTTCTTTCTTTTTATTCTTGGTAGAAAAGGAGGAGGTGGTGTGTATGGTCTGCTTTTTTGTCCACGCTAACTGTTGTTTGTGTTTTAGGAGGCTCCACAGCTTCTGCATAATTTTTGTTGTATTCTTTTTGTACAACTTCTGCATAATTTTTGTTGTGCTTTTTCTGCACAGTAGCTTTGTCCTTTTTTGCTATGTATCAACAACTTCTTAAGAGTGACTATCATCGTGTTCTTTAATTTTTCTCCCTTGCTGGATATTTCTTTCCCACTTCTCAACTCTATTTCTTGACTCTGCCATTTGCCTTCTCTTTTTGGTATTTCGGTGTCTGCTGGTGGCTTCCCAACAAGTCTATTTCGTAACTCAGTTGCTAATTAGTCTACTTGAACTTCCAAATTTTGCAACGATTCTTCCTGACTTTGTATCACAACATCATTCTTTGCCATATATTCCTTTATTAGGCTCTCAAAAGATGTTCCCGGTGTGTATTGAGGTTGACTAGTTCCTTTCCCTTGGGTGTTGGCTTGTTGAGGACTATATGGAAATCAATTTTGTAATCCAAATGGGTAATTTGCTTTAGATGACTTTTGTTGGTTTTATAAGGACCACATACATACAATAGATAGGGCTTAGGCATAGACTCATCAAGCCCGTGAGAGTTAGACTTTTCTAAAAGAACCTTCATGTATGTGCCTTAAGATCAAGTACCTTATGTATTTATGAACACGATCAAGAGCCTTCTGCGTTAATCAACGTGATTCATGCTTTACCAACTCAAAAATTTGGCTGACTTTTATTTAAGATAGTTTATAAGTGTGGGTTGTACTCTGAGTTGAGTCATCTGTGTTATGACTCCTTCAGTCACTACAGCTACATTAGCTCGCTTGAAATATTTTTGTACTCGTACCTCGCTAGTAATGAGGCTGACGAGTGTGTTGTCTTTCGACTTAGGGCATCAACGACTACATTTTCCTGTCTAGGGTGGGACTAAATGTCTATATCATAATCCTTCACGTGTTCCAACAACCTCTGTTGCCTCATGTTCAGCTCTTTCTGGCGAAGAAATATTTCAGACCCTTGTGGTCGGGGTAAATTTGAGGTTTCTCTCCATAACACCCAAAAAATATGAAGAAAATTAGCTCCAATAAGAATAAATCACCCATGTAAAACCCAAAGATCTAAGGAAAGATAGTAAGGGAACTAGGCAAGGACAAGGGTCTCAAGTAAGTCATTTCTATATCCTAATAAGTAATTTTCAGGAGTCAAAGGCCTTTGGAAAAGAATAATAATAAAATATTTAGAAAGTAGAAATTTCATAAATACCCTTTAAAATATGGATAATTATGAAAATGTAATTTTTCTCAAAATCAAAACTTCCACAGTGACCTCCTGCACAAAATCTATCAAATCTCTAAAACTAACTGTTAGATCTCCTCCATAATTGGATACAATCTAGAACGCTCACAGATAACGATCATAATTGAAATTGGAAGTCGGAACCTCACTGATAGGAGAGGATATTTCTGATGGATTATACAGAAAATATAGTCTCCAAATCATGACAGTTTGGGAGGTTTCAACATTGGCAGAAGCTTCTCCTATGAAGTCTAAAGTTTTGGCAATAGTATGGAATAAGAATGGAGTTGAGTCGAGCTCCCATTGTCAAGAAATAAGCTTTTAGTTTTTGGGTTTCCTCGTCTTGAATTTCTTTGAAATTCGAGTGCAATCTCTACCATTTCCCTTCAAACTTGTTCCTACAGTTTCTATGAGGATGCCTAAAACTTGAGCTTGAAGCTTTTATATTATGAGTTTTTCTTCGTGGGTTTTCTTCTAAATTCGAGGGCAATGGTTAATCATTTTCCCTCCTACCAACTCCTACACATTCCATATGGGATTTCCAACAAGTTTCATGAAGGAATCAAACACTTAAATGCTCTAGAATCGGCTGCCCAACAAAAAGTTTCTATATTTATTCCGGTGAGAAACATGTTTTCCAGTGAACTTTGGAAGGTTATAACTCGAGCTACAGACCACGACAAGCAACCAAGGAAGAAGATGAAGTCCAAAGTCAAAGGTAAAACTTAGACTAATAAAAGTTAAAGACTCAAAGATGGATCTAATTAATAAATTTTGGAATAATTTGGATACTGGAAGCTTGAGAACGGAGGTCCCGTACCTCGACGATGTGGTAAGTAGCAACCTTGAACTTTTCTTAAGACATACTTGTAGAAATCACTTGGATTTCTTTATGAACCTTAAACAAAGTATGAATTAAGGAAATATGAAAGAAAAACATCGAACTGAGAATTAAGATCCTGAATCGATCAAATTACTTGAGATTTAAGTAACATTAAAATAACCCACTAAATGAACTCTGCTACATATGAAATTTTACTACCGAGTATATTATAGTATGTTGAGACTATATATGAAATTTGGTGGTCATTGAATAAGGGTATGTTGGTAAAACAAGAAATGGTGAAAATGACCATAATGCCCCTATGGTAATTTACCTTCGGTTCATGACCTAAATGCCTTTAAATGCTATGAAACTTTGTAGTAGATCTTATTTTATGATTTTTGAAGATGTTGTGAAGTTTGAAAGCCATTGGAACGCATTAAGTAGCAAAACCAAGAATTAAAGGTAAAATGACCTAAATTCCCCTCTGACTTATGATATTTCAAGGTTTATATGTGTTCCAAAATTACCTACTACTTTCTATCGGGCCTATTCTTAAGGGCATGAAGATATGTTTGATATTTTAAGTTGATTCGAGCAAGTTTGGAACATAAACCAAGTTAGGACCCAAGAAACACCTCAAGACCCATGACTCTTCTAGAACTCTCTAAAGAATTCATTACGACTCTCTGACTTTCTAGAATAACACATGCTTGTTATTATAATGGGTTCATATATTTTTGAATACATGTTACAACTTATGCCTAATTATAAACCCTAGAAACTTACTACAATACCACACAAGCTCTATGACTACCAAGGTAAGAAGAATGCTAGGTACAACTAAATGATAAGGAACAAGGTCCACAGACACGGAAACTCAAGACTACTAGGTAATACTCTAATCATATTCGATTGTGACCCATGACCTCCCACCATGCTAAGCTTTTAGAGGCCCATGTTTTCCTCTTATAGGTTGGATGCCCAGGCACCATGTTTTCTTAGCAGGATGTCATGTTTGGCCTTATGTTTCCTTCACCTAGATGAGATGCCTTCCAACATGGGTACCCTAAGATTTGTAGGATGTCATATTCATGTATGCACCGATCAAGTAACCTTTATGATTTAAAATGGGGAGTAATCTAGGGCCACGATGAAACAAGAAGAGAGTAAACTACCTTAGCCAAGAATCAAGAGCCTCTTATGACCTCCCACAGTACAACATGTTTATGACTTAGAGTACGCTAGTTTCAATGTATGAAGCCTTGAGCATAGGTATTCAGAGTATGCTGCTTGGAATGTAAGAAGTCTTGGGTAAGGGTATTTAGACTATATCACAGGGCAGCCCTTGATGCAGGATTGAACTACATCACTTGGAACGTAAGAAGTCTTGGACATAGGTTTTCAAACTATGTCGCTTGGAACGCATGAAGCCCTTGGCATAGGTTTTCAAACAGACTCACAGGGCAAGTCCTAGATGCAGGTTCAGACTACGTCACTTGGAATACATGACGCCTTGGACATAGGTTAAGATTGTGTCGCTTAGAACGCATGAAGCCTTGGACACAGGTTGTCAAGTTCATGACTCGTACTGTAAATCCTAGAGGAGTGTCTGGAGAACAAACAAAGAATAGAACAAGAACCTAGGAAGTACCGAGAACAAGATAAAGATCAAGTACTAGAACATGGATCAACAACCAAGTTCTAAGAACAAGAACCAAGAACCAAGAACAAGATAAAGATCAAGGACTAGAACATGGATCAACAACCAAGTTCTAAGAACAAGAACCAAGAACCAAGAACAAGATAAAGATCAAGGACTAGAACATGGATCAACAACCAAGTTCTAAGAACAAGAACCAAGAACCAAGAACAAGATAAAGATCAAGAACTAGAACATGGATCAACAACCAAGTTCTAAGAACAAAAACCAAGAACCAAGAACTATAGTACTAAGGCCCTTAGAGAATAACCAAGGTTTCAGAATCTTAGGATCAAGATCTTCAGGATAGATCATGGTAAAAATAAAACTAAGGGGCCTACGTACTTACAACAAGAACCAAAACAAGACAAGAAAGAGTGTGGTACCCTAGCATATCAAGTACACGATTAAGAGCCAACAAGTAGGCTACTTACTGAGTTTTTGTACTCATTCCTTATTTTCCATGTTTTTCAAGTAATAAGGAGCTGGTCGAGATTGGGAAACAACTTATATATGTTAAAATCAAGCGAAACAAAAGCTATTTTAAATACTGAGATGTTTAAAACGGCTGAAACTCAAAATAAACGACAAAAGATTTCTCCTAATACCTATCTTTGACACTTAAGACTAGGCCACATTAATCTCAATAGGATTGAGAGATTGGTTAAAAGAGGACTTCTAAATAAGTTAGAAGACAATTCTTTACCTCCATGTGAGTCTTGTCTTGAGGGTAAAATGACTAAACGATCATTTTCCGAAAAAGGTTATAGAGCCAAAGAAACCTTAGAACTCGTGCATACAGATCTCTGTGGTCCAATGAATGTCAAAGCACGAGGAGGGTATGAATATTTCATCAGTTTTATTGATGATTATTCAAGGTATGGCTATCTTTACCTAATGCATCACAAGTTCGAAGCTCTTGAAAAATTCAGAGAGTATAAGTGATATGGAAATCAACCCAAGGGAAAGTATGGAACGGATTACCTTGATGATCAAGATCAAGAGTAAAGAAAACTCGTTTCTAAACTCGTGATTCGAATCACTCCACAAGAGGTTTGATCAATACCACTTGAATGACTCTACATGCAAGTTCTAAACACAAGAATTTGCAAAGAAAGTTTAGCTCTCAACAAAGCTAAAATAGAAATTCTATTCTTAATTCCAAAATCTGATGTCTAATCAAAGAAAAGAAGGCTTTATATAGCCTTTACAACCTTAACCTATGTCATACATAACTCCCAAATTAAATGGGCTAGTAAATGAGAAATACCCATAACCTCCATGTTTAAATGGCTAGTTAATGGTGGAATATAGTAACCTATGTGGGTTACAATATAACCTTAACTCCTATATTTAAAACTAGCTTAAATATGACAAACAAATAGTTAAACTATAATTAAATAATGCAATTAATAAAATGTGCTTATTAGTCATCCTTGGACTATTTGATAAATTCAGCGGAGTTCATTAAATGCAACTTAAAGTGCATTTAATTCATCTCTTTCTTGAACCTCAACTTTGCACAACATATAAGGGAGGTCTCCAGCGTCTTCTAGAATTTCCTTTGATGAGCTCATCATAGCTTGAATATAACTGTATAAAGTTTGTTGTAGCTTCTTGGCTCTCGTCCTTCTAATTGGACCTTGAGGTATGGAAATTCCTTGGTCGTGGTTCATATCAATTAGTCTGAGATTGAGAATCTATTAGGTAAAACTATTAAAACACTTCGATCAGATTGAGGAGGAAAGTACATGGACTTAAGATTTTAGAACTATATGATAGAACATGGAATAAGGTCTCAACTCTCAGCCCCTGGTATACCTCAACAAAATGGTGTATCAGAAAGGAGAAATAGAACTCTATTAGACATGGTTCGGTCTATGATGAATTTCGCTCAATTACCCGATCCGTTTTGGGGATATGCAGTGGAGACTGCTACATACATTTTGAACATGGTTCCTACTAAGAGTGTTTCAGAAACATCTTATGAGTTATGGAAAGGGCGTAAAGGTAGTTTACGTCACTTTAGAATTTGGGGATGTCCAGCACATGTGTTGTTGCAAAATCCCAAGAAATTAGAACGTAGTTCAAAATTATGTCTATTCGTAGGATACCCTAAAGAGCCGAAAGGTGGTTTGTTTTAATGATCCTCAATAAAATAGAGTGTTTGTATCAATGAACACTACATTCTTAGAGGAAGACCACGTAAGAAATCATCAACCTCATAGCTACTAATAAAACAACAAGAGTTGTTGATCAAGCTGGTCCTTCAACCAGAGTTGTTGATGGAGCTGACACTTCTGGTCAATCACATTCTTCTCAAGAGTTGAGAATGCCTCGACGTAGTGGGAGGGTTATAACTCAACCCGATCGTTACTTGGGTTTGGCAGAAACTCAAGTCATCATACCTGATGATGGCGTTGAGGATCCATTGACCTATAAACAGGCAATGAATGATGAAGATAGAGATCAGTGGATTAAAGCCATGAATCTTGAAATGGAGTCAATGTACTTCAATTCAGTCTGGAAACTTGTAGATCAACCATATGGGGTAAAACCTATTGGTTGCAAATGGATCTATAAGAGGAAACGAGACCAAACTGGTAAGGTACAGACCTTTAAAGCTGGACTAGTAGCAAAGGGTTATACCCAAAGAGAGGGGGTGGACTATGAAGAAACCTTCTCTCCTGTTGCTATGCTTAAATCAATTAGAATACTCTTGTCTATTGCCACATTTTATGATTATGAAATTTGGCAAATGGATGTTCAGACAGCCTTTCTAAACGGCTATCTTGAAGAGAGTATCTATATGGCTCAACTAGAGGGGTTCATTGAACAGGATCACGAGCAAAGGGTTTGCAAGCTTAAAAGATCCATTTATGAGTTGAAGCAAGCATCTCGATCTTGGAATATAAAGTTTGATACTGCGATCAAATCTTATGGCTTTAAACAGAATGTTGACGAACCTTGTGTTTATAAAAGGATAGTCAACTCTACAGTAACTTTCCTGGTGTTGTACGTTGACGATATCCTACTCATTGGAAATGATGTGGGATTTCTGACTGACATTAAGCATTGGCTAGCGACACAATTCCAAATGAAAGATTTGGGAGAGGCTCAGTTTGTTCTTGGAATCCAAATTGTTCGGAATCGCAAGAACAAAACACTAGCATTGTTTCAAGCATCGTACATCGACAAAATGTTGATTCGATATAAGATGCAAGACTCCAAGAAAGAATTATTACCTTTCAGGCATGGAGTTCATTTGTCGAAGGAACAAAGTCCTAAGACACCTCAAGAAGTTGAGGATATGAAACACATTCCCTATGCATCAGCGGTCGGTAGTCTGATGTATGCCATGCTATGTACCCGACCTGACATATGCTATGCTGTGGAATTTGTCAGCAGATATCAGTCCAATCTGGGACGTGCTCATTGGACTGTCGTTAAGAATATCCTCAAGTATCTTAGGAGAAAGAGGGACTATATGCTAATGTACGGTGCTAAGGATCTGATCCTTACAGGGTACACTGACTCAGATTTTCAGATCGATGTAGATTCGAGGAAATCGACATCAGGATCTATCTTCACTCTGAACGGATGAGCAATAATATGGAGAAGCATAAAGCAAGGTTGCATTGCTGATTCCACCATGGAGGCTGAGTATGTTGCTGCTTGTGAAGCAGCGAAAGAATCTGTATGGCTTAGGAAGTTCTTAACTGATTTGGAAGTCGTAACAAATATGCATCTTCTCGTCACTCTTTATTGTGATAACAGTGGAGCAGTTGCAAATTCAAAAGAACTAAGAAGCCATAAGCGAGGAAAACATATTGAGCGCAAATATCATCTCATAAGGGAGATTATGCAACGAGGAGATGTGATCGTCACATAGATAGCTTCAGAGCACAACATTGCTGATCCATTTACAAAGCCCCTCACGGCTAAAGTGTTTGAAGGGCACCTAATGAGTCTAGGACTACGAGTTATGTAATCTAGGGCAAGTGGGAGAAAAGGCATGAGTATGTGATGCCCTAGTTTATTGTATTTCTCTCTACTCAACGTTATAAAACTCCACTAGAGTTTTAGTCCAAGTGGGAGTTTGTTGGGTTTTATGAACTAAAACACATAGTTTGTAAACAAAAACATATTCTATTTTCAATGAAGTTATTATTGTTGTTTATTCAGTAAAGACTGTTATTGAATAAAGTGAACTTCACGATCATTAATCTCAATCCAATAAACTAAGAACACTCTGGCTATAGTATGATTACTTGAACTATATTTAGAGACATAAGAGTGGATCAAGTTCAAATATATAGTCAAAATGATCTATAGTATAAGGATAACGCTGAGTACCTTATTCTAGAAACACTATGGATGCGGCCAACTTTTGTATATGATATAAACAATGTGATCACTAAATTGTAGATGTGGAGACATGTGAGTGGGGGCGTCCTATGCAATGAGTATTGCATAAGATCGGACCATGAAGAAAACCACTCTCACTTTATAATGTCGTTTACTGTTGAGACTGATTTTCTTTTCATTCAATAACCTAGGTAACTCGGTTTTAATCCTGAGCTAACCATGAACTCCTGTTTATTCGGAATTATCCTTAGATTTGCATGGGTGAGAGTGGCTCTAGTTCGCCGACTCAATAGGCCTCCCATTTCAGGGGTAAGACTGGGTGAATGGCTGGGGACATGGGGTGCAAGATGGAATTCACTCCTACCCACATTTAGGGATAGAAGAGAGGTAGTTCCCTTAAGCACTGACTCCAGGTCTTGAACAAGGGGCCCCACCCTCTCATTGGCCTGAGAGGGATTCGGTTTACTGGTTGGACCACAAACCAATTGTTCATTAGAGGATCAGTGAGACATAAGAAACAAGAAGTAACTTCAGGGGTAAAACGGTAAATTGATCCAGCTCTAGTTACGAACAATCTGTGAAGGATCGACTTACTAATCATGGTTATATCAAATGGACAGAAATATATCTATAGTGAGGGGAGTGCAACTACTAGGCTATAGTGGAGTGTCCTAGTAGTTAACGAATGTTGGTTAACAAGGTTAATGAGTTTAGCCGGTTAATCTTGGATCGTTGGAGCCCATGATCTATAGGTCCATTAGTTTCCTCTGCTAGCTCGTATCGGACTAAATCATAGAACAGTGTGACGAGTGAGTTCGAAGTGTTCGAATTCAAATTAGGGAATATGCACTACATATATACGATATATTTAACCGCAATTTTGTTTTATTTACGAATTAAACAAAAAGAGAGAATCTGAGATATTTAAATAAGATTTAAATATCTTAATCAATTATGTGTCGGAATTGATTGAGATTGGCATTTGAATTAATATTAAATATTAATTAAATAGTTTAATTAATCATTTAATGTTACTTTAATTTGAAATTCATTATTTAAATTAATTGATGAATTAAAATGCAGAAAGTCAAAATGTTGACTTAATTTAATGGAAAAATCCATGCATAGTGAAATTTTGAGGGGTCAAAATTTGGTTTAACCAAACTTGAATGCTTGCCAAATAAACCCCACAAGTTTGAGTGGAATTTTGAGTGTCAAAATTTGGTTAACTCAAACATGCATGCTTGCCACATAATCCCAAACATTTGAGTGGAATTTTAAGTGTTAAAATTTGGTGATCTCAAATTTGCATGAACATGCAAAGATGACTCTTTAAATAGAGTGATCATGGTACATGAAAGGTCTTCTTCTTGGTGAAAATCCTTGAGAAAAAACCTCTCACAAACACTCTCTTCACATATACAAAATCCCTCCCAAGTTTAGTCACTCACCAGATTCCACAATCGCGTTCTAAGGCCGGAGAATAGTGGAGAAGACACTAGTTGTGGTTCGAAACCGATTTGTGAGGAAAAAGGAGTTTGAACTACAAAAGGTTAGTATCTAAACTCATTAAGTTTTAATACTTATGAACATGCTAGTTTTTTACTATAATTGATGTTCTAAAAGTGCCTAAGATCCAAATTTCTTCCGCATGTGTTATATTAACACCAACAGTTTTGCCCCCAGTGTTTGGGGCCTGTGTTGTTTTTCTTTGGTAACTCGCCTCGTTCCCATAGTCTAGGAGCCTCTCGGCGCTGACAATTGCGGTAACTAGGTCTTGGACCTTTTTCTCGTGTGCTTTTGTTTTGGCCCATGGTTGTTACCTATTTATAAAGAAGAACACCTTGTTCTTCTCTGATGCGCCCCTCATATCTAGCATCATGGTCGAAAATTGTCTGACATAGTCCCTTTTGCTTCCAGTTTGCTTTAGAGCTATTAGTTTTTCAATTGCTAGATGGTCTACGTTTTCGGGGAGGAATTGGTCCCTCAACTCTCTCTTGAGGTCTTCCTACGAGTCTATGGTGCACAATCCATTCTTGATGTCTTGTACCTTCGTACGCCACCAAAGTTTGGCGTCGTCTATTAGATACATTGAGGCTATTGTCACCTTTATGTCGTTGGTACAAGCCGGTGTGGCTTTGAAATATTGTTCAACATCAAAGATGAAGTTCTCCAACTCTTTGGCATCCCGGTTCCCTTTGAAAGGTCTAGGGTCTGAAAACTTCAGTTTGTTGGATCTTGTATTAGTTTGCCCAGCCAAGACGTTCTCCACGACTTTCATGGTCACCTCGATTCGGGTGCTCATGGCAGACATCTTTTCTTTGATGTCATCGATCGTTGTTCTGAATTCGTCAGCTAATCCATTGAACAAACTTATCATTGTATTTTGTAGCACGTCGAACTCTTCGCCACGTCCCTCCTTGTGCGCGATAGAGCTATTAGGGCTACCAGACAGTCTTGAGCTACTCGTAGGAGCAACTTTTTCTTCGAGTGAGGTCACTCAAAACATCAGTTCTACGATTGGCAACCCATCCAGGCGGTTACCCATTCCGCCGATCTCTACGACTTTCCCACTCAATTCTTTCACCCATGCTTCCAGGAAGCGGATGGTCTCAGGGACTTCTTTGAGGAACAGCATTTCCTCCTCTATTAAAGTAAGCCGGTCGGCTTGTGATTTGGGTGTCGACTTTGTCGTCGACATGTTTTCGGTCTTTGCTATTTCACGGAGCTTACAAAGCTCTGATACCACTTGTCACAATCGAACTTTTAATGGCAGTAGATTTTCGATTGTGCGGCACTCACTTTCCAACGACAAGTGAGCTAAGTCAATTCGTTCTTGCGTCGCCTACGGCCAAGCGACGTATGCTCGAGCCTCTGGCCTCGGTTTTAAGAGAAGGTTTTAGAAAACGAGGGCAGAGAGAGATTTTTGAAAGAGACGTTATATAAGCAAGCAAGAGAGAAATAACAACGGCTTACTGTATATAACCTTAGGTAGGGAGAAGTTGACAACTAGTCGTATCCCCCTATAGTACATTCTGAAGCATTTCATGTCTGACAGGCCTAGACATAATATTTCTGAAACTTCATACTTCCTAGAAATACAAAAGTAAAACACTAGAATATGAAAAAACATGAAGGGTTGGATTTGTCATGGGCATGCGGCAATGGGCAACATGCCTTGAACGAGCATGACTGTGACATGGGGCGGCATGATCGAGGCGACGGTTGGTGCACGCACGTGCTCGGAACGACCGACGGAACCCGCGCGGGCACATTGGGGAGAAGAAACGCGATGGGCGTGAGCGTACGAGCGGGGGAGATTGCCATTTATAAAGAAAGGAAGAAAAGAACGGGGAGAAAGTGAAATAACGAGCAAATAAAAAAGGGGTGCAACAAAGGACTTCCCAAGTGGTCACCTAACTTAGTACTACCCTCGCCCAAGCACGCTTAACTGTAGAGCTTCGATGCGATCCGGTGCATTAGTGCTGGTATGATAGCAACCAACATGCAATGCGCACGAATTGCATTTAACGCATGCGGGGCGGCATGATCAAGGCGACGGTGGGTGCACGCACGTGCTCGAAGCAAATAATTGACCTAAATCGAACCCGAACCCTTTTGGAAATTTTTAATTTCTCATCAGTTACCTAAATCCACTCATGTTTCAACTTAATTAGAATCAAATAATTGAAATGGGGACATATATAGTTTTTAGGTGTATCATTAATACCTTTAATTTTTTTAAAAAGTTTGAAAATAGTGTTGTACATACGAACTTTAAAAAGTAACATTAATACCTTAAACCGTTTATAATAAAAAAAAATTATTTTATTTATTATTTTTTTATCATTCCTACCCTAAAAATTGAAGATCGAGATAATTTATGAGGTGTAGATAAACGGTTTTCATCTACTCAGAAAAACTTTTTAGGATAAAGGTTAAAATGTTAATATTACTCCTAAAAGTTCTTAGACATTTAATATGGTAAAGTCATTTTAAATTTTTTTAAAAATTGAAGAGTATTAATGAAGCCTAATTAAGTTCATGATTATGTATGAAACAAAATACTAACATTTTTCATCCAAAACCAACCGAAATTATGTTTTTAACTTAATTTCTTGAATTTTATTTTAGGACAATCGTTAAAAGTTTAGTTTAGAGTATTTTTTAGACAAAGTATAACTTTATTTTTATTAATTTAGACCAGGTATCCATAACATTACGTCTTTATTTGCAAAACCCTGACGTGAATAAAAAGTGTCTCAACCGAACAGGCTCGAAAAGCCATCTGAATTCAATATTATTATTATCAAAGGCGGTGCTCAATTTTGTAATTCTATCACTTTTGGCAGCAACAAAATTGAATGAGTGGAGGAAAGCATTCCCCTCCCAAGAACCCAAGTCTTTTGCAGAACTCATCACAATTTGGCCCATCCTCACACTTGCTCCTGCACTCATATCCCGCCATTCCTGCAAAAATACAATACATTTCAACCACGATCCGATCGATATCATTTGGAAATTACTTCTTGTTTCTTGTTTTCCGATTTGAATAACAGATCAACTATTTAATAACGTTTTCGTTTCTTTTTTTTTCAATTGTTGAAAATGTTTCGATTTTTAAAACAACACAAAATCTGTTTTGTTGTTTATGTTTCGAGTTCTTTCCAAGAACATAAATTAAAGTATCGTACGATCGTTTTTTACTTAAAAAAATTAAATGATTATAAAACGAGAAGAAAAAACGTACCGAACGAAGAAAAGAGGAAGATTGCAAAGATGAAGAGAACCAATCTAAGAGCCATGGAAGATGCATATCCATAAGCCATTTTTAGTGATTGCCTTTAGAATATTGCTATGGAAAGAGGTTGAAAATGGAAGATATATATAAGAAAATGGCTATGCCTAAAATGTTAAAAGAAAGAAAATCTAACTAATAACCATGTTCATTTTTTTTTTTTGGGTCTTTGTTGTTTTTTTTGGAAAATATTAATGGTTGGAAATAAATGGTTTGATCCAAGGTTAAAATCATTTTTATTATTGGAAGAGATTTAAAATATGTTCAAATTTGATAATTTTGACATGTATGATTGGTAGCCAGTATACCCATAAGCGGTTTCGCTCCCGACTAATTTTCGACGACGGTTTTTCTTCCATGTTTTAGGGCAACTCCGTAAAGCTATTTTCTCTTTCTAATATCTTGATATTTACATAGGAAATAGTAGTAGGAATTAAGTTTTGAAGGTATAGAGCCGGTAGCCCTGTATCTATGAGCTTAAAGCTGAAACCCTAATTTGAAGAAGCGGTAAAAAAAATTGAGTCGCGGTCAATATTTTTCCACATTATTCTAACGAATATGAATCTCCACATATCTTCATAGTAGTATGATATCGTAATTACACACCATCTATTTGGAATGTTCATGGGCTGAGTTAGGTTGAGTACATTATTCTGACGAATATGAATCTCCACATGTCTTCATAGTAGTATGATATCGTAATTACACACCATCTATGTGGAGTGTTCATGGGCTGAGTTAGGTTGAGTTGAGTCATTTTTTAAATTCAGTTCAATCTTGGCGCAATTTGGATGACTATCGTTTGTTGTTATTTGCTTATCTATTTACCATTGAAGTATCAATTAAATTTATAGCCACCCAATCAAAATAATTTATTTTATAAGCTTGTTCAAATCAACATGATTAGTGTAACGGTCTTACATTGGTCGCATCATGACATTTGTTTTTTACGGCTATCAAGTGGTCCGAGGGCGCCATTCGCATGTTGTCTTCTTGTCTATCGTGTAGGTCATCACCTACTCTCTTAGTATGACATTTTCTCGGGGAGATCCCACATCGATTAGAAAGGTGAACGAAACATTTTTTATAAGGGTGAGAAAAACTCTAGTATAAGCGTTTTAAAACTTTGAGGGGAAGCGCTGAAGGGAAAGCACAAAAAAAGACAATATCTACCGGCAAATTCGACATTTTAATCAAAAGTACACACATTATAACAATGGGAATGAGATTATTCTCTCGACGATAACCAGATCATAATTTAAATGGTAACTCATTCTCATCGATAAATGTATAATTTAGATAAATTTAATGTCCAATAAGCTTTTAATCTTACATGATCTTACACGCTCTTTATGTGATCCTTCATCGATTGGAGAGGAGAACAAAACATTCCTCATAAGAGTATGGAAACACCAGAACAAAACATTCTTTATGAAGGTGTGAAAACCTCTCCCTAGCGCATTATAAAAACCTTAAAGGGAAGACCGAAAGGGAAAGCCCAAAGATGATAATATATGCTAACGGTGAGCGTGAGCCGTTACAAATAGTATCGGAGCTTTATATTGGGTAATGTGTCAGCGAGGGGGCTGAACCCCGAAGAGGAGTGGACACGAGGCGGTGTGCCAGTAAGGATGTTGGGCCTCGAGGAGGGTGGATTTGGAGGGGGGGTCTCATATCGATTGGAGAAGGGAACAAGTGCTAACGAGGACGCTGGGCCCGAAGGTGGTGGATGTTGAGATCCCACAGTAGTTGGGGATGAGAATGAAACATTCTTTAAATGTTGTGGAAACAGGAGAACGAAACATTCTTTATAACGGTTTGGAAACCTCTCCCTAGCTGACACGTTTTAAATACCTTGAGGGGAAGCTAGTAACGAAAAATACAAAGACGACAATATTAACTAGCAATGGGCTTAGATCGTTGCACTCTATATGCTATGTTCTTACTGCATCTCCCTCCTATAACATTTAAATGTCCAATAAGAATTATTATTAAATTTATTATGATTTTATATATCTTTCTAATAGAAACTATATTAAAAAGTGATTTTTTTTTTAGTAAAAACTTATTTGAAAAAAAATTCCTTGTCTAAATATGATCTCCATGAGGAATCTTCTGTCTAATCACATATAAAAAAAAATGGAGGATTTGGCAGCGGATCTCCATGGAGAATCCTCTCGCTAATACCAGCAAAAATAAATAGAGGATTTTGCACCCGATCGCCATGGAAAATAATCTCTTTGATCCCCACGAAAACAAACGAAGGATTTTGCAAGAATAAAAAAAATAACGAAAATCTCATCATTTACGGCAAGAATAGGAGTATTGAAACGTCTTAAACATACAATTCCACTTTTGTCTTCCATTACACTATTCATCAACTATAAAAGTGAAATAAACCAAGCACAAATGTGTCTATATCTCTCTTTTTCTCTCTCATTTCAATAAAAATGAGTTTATTTTCAACTCTGGCCCTTTCTCTCTTAATTTCATTGTTCTTCGCTAACCAATTTACTACCGTCTAATGATCAATCTTCCAAAACCCAGAGATTACGGTCAAGATAACAAATGCTTTGAGAGTTCAAAATTAGCTCACTGTTCACTGCAAATCAGGCAATGATGATTTGGGAATCCACAAGCTAACATTTTGGGCCCGCTACGACTTCAGCTTTCATCCAAACTTATAGGGCTCAACATTGTTTTACTGTTCCTTTCAATGGTCTGGCTCGTCTTATTACTTCGATATATACAAAGATAAGAGAGATAGAAAGAATTGTGAAAATGTTCTATGTTCGTGGTTTGTGAGTGAGCAAAATGTGTGTATGTTCAACTATAAAACCAATCATTATGATATTTGCTATAAGTGGTAAGGTTGGATTTTAATTTTGAAATAAATTAATGTTTTGTTATGTTGTCCTTGTGGGTACTTTTTATATTTATTTATTTATTATTTTTTTTAAGCTATATATGATTATAGTACAAGTGAACTATAAACTACGACATAAATTATGATATTAAGAATTGTTAACTTATTTTGGTCGTGATTGATTATCAAAACAAGTATATGAGATAAAATATTGCATTTGAAGGATTTTGGCCTGTAGTAATAGTAAGGTGAGTCTTAGAGCTTAGCCTAGATTAGAGGCAAGTCGGTTAGAGTTGCTATCGAGTAAACATATACATATACAGGTTACATGTATGATTGAACAAATCTTAGCTTCTGCATAAATTATGTTCGATTAGTGCAAAAGAACCTTGTATAAGGTCTAACGAAACCACAAAGTCAGTACAAACATTCCATTTATTTTTCCTAACTTTGAGAGAAATTAACAGAAAACGTTTCGATTTATACAAGGAAAGGACAATACAAAGATATGATATAAAAGACGCTTTAAAATGCGTCATATACGATAAGGTAATAATATAAACATTTACATTAAGAAATGATATTAGAGGAGGAAAATACGAACATACCATATTAAGTCATGTTGCAACCTATCATAGATGGTAAAATAACAATTTAAAGGTTTATTCCTTTCTTAAAAATAAATTAAAAAACAAGAAACTATAATTTTAGGATTATGTACGGAACTTTTAGGAATAAATATGATTTCAGGAGCCGAGTGATGAGATATGATGACCAGATAAAGTCCGATTGGGCTAGGCCTGAGAAACTATAAAAATTAGACTAGGTGAAGGACCCTTACCGACATAATATAAAATCAACTAACATATCATACTTTTACATTTTTAATTCAAAATTTTTGTGAAAAATAACTCATTCAGTTCAAAGAAATAACCCCATTATCAATCACGTTTTATTTTTATTATAAACAATAAATGAGAATGTGTTACCAAACTCGTCCCTAATTACCTTCATTTAGGACAAGAATACAAAATATCCAAACTCACATTTGTTCATAGCATTAAAATTAAAAGTCCATACAATTGGTAAGTACGTGATATGTGGTCACTCATTCCAATATTACAATAGTATATTCCTATCGTTTGGATCCATGGGAGCCGTCAACAACTAAAACTAATTTTGCAAGTATAAAATTGAAACAAACCAAGTCGGGTCCAATATTTTAAGCTTCAGCCTTCCACTTTAGGGTTTTCTTTTCATTCTTTCAACACTGTCGCTACTTTCGATCTTGCTCATTCGCAAACTACCTCCTGCCACCTCTCGCTGCTTACAGTTGCGTGCTACTCCCGCTCTCAGTCTCAGTCACACGACCAACCAACCAATCATAGTAACTAGTCATACGACTTATTTTGGAAATAGAGAGTTGGGTTGAGTTGGACTACGAAACAATTTTGGGTTACTTGGATTACCAATCTAACCAACTTGAATATCGAGTTGGTCTAAAAGGCCCAACCCAACTCATCTTCATCCCTAATATCCCTAATATTAACGGTCTTCCTACAAAAGAAATGTAGCTCACAAAAATTAGAATACATAAAAACAATCTCGTCCTAGTTTCATTAATACTTTAAACCGTTTATAAAAATAAAATAAAAAATAATAATAATATATATATATATATATATATATTTTATTTATTATTTTTTTATCATTCCTACTCTAAAAATTGAGGATCGAGATAATTTATGAGGTGTAGATAAACGGTTTTCATCTACTCAGTAAAAACTTTTTAGGATAAAGGTTAAAATGTTAATATTACTCCTAAAAATTCTTAGACATTTAATATGGTAAAGGCATTTTAAATTTTTTAAAAAATTGAAGAGTATTAATGAATCCTAATTAAGTTTATGATTATGTATGAAACAAAATACTAACATTTTTTATCCAAAACCAACCAAAATAATGTTTTTAACTTAATTTCTTGGAATTAATTTTAGGACAAAAGTTGAAAGTTTAGTTTAGAGTATTTTTGAGACAAAGTACAACTTTATTTTTATTAATTTAGACCAGATATCCATAACATTACGTCTTTATTTGCAAAACCATGACGTGAATAAAAAGTGTCTCAACCGAACAGGCTCGAAAAGCCATCTGAATTCAATATTATTATTATCAAAGGCGGTGCTCAATTTTGTAATTCTATCACTTTTGGCAGCAACAAAATTGAAAGAGTGGAGGAAAGCATTTCCCTCCCAAGAACCCAAGTCTTTTGCAGAACTCATCACAATTTGGCCCATCCTCACACTTGCTCCTGCACTCATATCCCGCCATTCCTGCAAAAATACAATACATTTCAACCACGATCCGATCGATATCATTCGGTAATTACTTCTTGTTTCTTGTTTTTCGATTTAAATAACAGATCAACTATTTAATAACGTTTTCGTTTCTTATTTTTCAATTGTTGAAAATGTTTCGATTTTTAAAACAACACAAAATCTGTTTTGTTGTTTATGTTTCGAGTTCTTTCCAAGAACATAAATTAAAGTATCGTATGATCGTTTTTTACTTAAAAAAATTAAATGATTATGAAACGAGAAGAAATTTACCGAACGAAGAAAAGAGGAAGATTGCAAAGATGAAGAGAACCAATCTAAGAGCAATGGAAGATGCATATCCATAAGCCATTTTTAGTGATTGCCTTTAGAATATTGCTATTGAAAGATGTTGAAAATGGAAGATATACATAAGAAAATGACTATGCCTAAAATGTTAAAAGAAAGAAAATCTAACTAATAACCATGTTCATTTTGTTTTGGGTCTTTGTTGTTTTTTTTGGAAAATATTAATGGTTGGAAATAAATGGTTTGATCCATGGTTAAAATCATTTTTATTATTGGAAGAGATTTAAAATATGTTCAAATTTGATAATTTTGACATGTATGATTGGTAGCCAGTATACCCATAAGCGGTTTCGCTCCCGACCAATTTTCGACGACTGTTTTTCTTCCATGTTTTAGGACAGCTTCGTAAAGCTATTTTCTCTTTCTAATATCTTGATATTTACATAGGAAATAGTAGTAGGAATTAAGTTTCGAAGGTATAGAGCCCGTAGCCCTGTATCTATGAGCTTAAAGCTGAAACCCTAATTTAAAGAACGCGGTAAAAAAAATTGAGTCGCGGTCAATATTTTTCCACATTATTGTGACGAATATGAATCTCCACATATCTTCATAGTAGTATGATATCATAATTACACACAATCTATTTTGAGTGTTCATGGGCTGAGTTAGGTTGAGTTGAGTCATTTTTTAAATTCAGTTCAATCTTGGCGCAATTTGGACGACTATCGTTTGTTGTTATTTGCTTATCTATTTACCATTGAAGTATCAATTAAATTTATAGCGACCCAATCAAAATAATTTATTTTATAAGCTTGTTCAAATCAACATGATTAGTGTAACAGTCTTACATTGGTCGCATCATGACATTTGTTTTTTACGGCTTCAACATTGTATTTGTCCTTTGCTCTAGGTTTCCCCTTCTACTTCTTGGGTTGACATATTCTCACTAGAGCTAAGGTCAGCATCATCGGTAAGCGACGATCCCTCTTCATGGGTTAGACATATTCTCGCCAAAGCCAAGGTAGTATCGCCGCTAAGCGGCGATCCCTCTACAGTTTTCGATGGCCAAAAAAGTGTTTCTCTACACCTCCTCTGAACCAGGTTGTTGAGATCTTCACAAAAAGTGTTTCTCAACCTCTCTTTGAATTTTTCAGATACAAGCTTCACGTTCATTCAAATCCGACGCTCAGCTTGCGGTTGGGTGTTAAGAATATTTAGTAATAAATTATAGTTTACCATATATATCATATTTGATATTTTATTATAAGGATATTTGCCTTATTACCTAGGCATCTTTCCATTTATTACTCTTTCCATATCTTTGTAATTTATTTGATTATAAATAAAAGATAACTTTCACACCATTTAGGTGTGGTGAATTAATCAAACATTTCAAAGATAGTTTATAAGTGTGGGTTGTACTCTGAGTTGAGTCATCTGTGTTATGACTCCTTTAGTCACTACAGCTATCTTAGCTCGCTTGAAATCTTTTTGTACTTGTACCTCGCTAGTAATGAGGCTGACGAGTGTGCTGTCTTTCAACTTAGGGCATCAACGACCACGTTTGCCTTTCTAAGGTGGGACTGGATGTCTATATCATAATCCTTTACGTGTTCCAACAACCTCTGTTGCTTCATGTTCCGCTCTTTCTGGCGAAGAAATATTTCAAGCCCTTGTGGTCGGGGAAAATTTGAGGTTTCTCTCCGTAACAACCAAATAAACGAAGAAAATTTACTCCAATAAGAATAAGTCACTCATATAAGACCCAAAGATCCAAGGAAAGATAGTAAGGAAATTAGCCAAGGACAAGGGTGCTAAGTAATTTTTAGGAGTTCAAGACCTTTGGAAAAGAATAATAATAAAATATTTAGAAAGTAGAAGTTTCATAAATACCCTTAAAAATATGTATAATTACGAAAATGCAAATTTTCTCAAAATCAAAACTTCCACAGTGACCTCCTGCACAAAATCTATCGAATCTAAAAAAACTAACCGTTAGATCTCCTCCATAATTGGACAAAATCTAGAATGTTCACAGATAACAGTCATAATTGAAATTGGAAGTCGGTACCTCACTAATAGGAGAGGATATTTTTTACGGATTATTCAGAAAATTTAGTCTCCAAATCATGACAGTTTGGGAGGTTTCAACGTAGGCGGAATTTTCTCCTATAAAGTCTAAAGTTTTGGCAATAGTATGGAACAAGAAGGAGTTGAGTCGAGCTCCCATTGTCAAGAAATAAGCTTTTGGTTTTTGGGTTTCCTACTCTCGAATTTTTTTGAAATTCGAGTGCAATTCTCCGCCATTTCCCTTCAAACTTGTTCCTATAGTTTCTATGAGGATGCCTAAAGCTCAAGTGACGAGGATGCCTAAAACTTGAGCTTGAAGCATTTATATTATGAGTTTTTCTTCGTGGAATTTCTTCTAAATTCGAGGGCTATGGTTAATCATTTTCTCTCATACCAACTCTTACACATTCCATACGGGATATCCAACTAGTTGCGTGAAGGAATCAAACACTTAAATGCTCTAGAATCGGCTGCCCAACAAAAAGTTTTATATTTATTCTGGCGAGAAACACGTTTTCCAGTGAACTTTGGAAGGTTATAACTCGAGGTACAGACCACGACAAGCAACCAAGGAAGAAGATGAAGTCTAAAGTCAAAGGTCAAACTTTGACTAATAAAAGTCAAAGACTCAAAGATGAATCTAATTAATAAATTTTGGAATAATTCGGATATTGGAAGCTTGAGAACAGAGGTCTCGAACGTTGACGACGTGGTAAGTAGCAACCTTGAACTTTTCTGAGGAAATACTTGTAGAAATCACTTGGATTTCTTTATGAACCTTAAACCAAGTATGAATTAAAGAAATATGAAAGAAAAATATCGAACTAAGAGTTAAGATCTTGAATCAATCAAATTACTTGAATTTAAGTAACGTTAAAATAACTCACTAAATGAACTCTGCTACATATGAAATTTTAATACTGAGTATATTATAGCATGTTGAGATTATATATGAAATTTGATGGTCATTGGATAAGGGTATGTAGGTAAAACAAGAAACGGTAAAAAATGACAATAATGCCCCTATGGTAATTTACCTTTGGTTCATGACCTAAATGACCTTTAAATGTCATGAAACTTTGTAGTAGATCTTATTTTGTGATGTTTAAAGATGTTGTGAAGTTTGAAAGCCATTGGAACACGTTAAGTAGCAAAACCAAGAATTAAAGATAAAATGAGCTAAATTCCCCAATGACTTGTGATATTTCAAGGTTTACATGTGTTACAAATTACATAAGGCCTATTCTTAAGAGCATGGAAATATGTTTGATATTTTAAGTTGATTCAAGCAAGTTTGGAAGCTAAATCAAGTTAGGACCCAAGAAACACCTCAAGATCCATGACTCTTCTAGAACTCTCTAAAGAATTCATTACGACTCTATGACTTTCTAGAATAACAATTGCTTGTTATTATGGTGGGTTCATATGTTTTTGAATACATGTTACAACTTATGCCTCAACGAGTTATGAACTCTAGAAACTTACAACAATACCACACAAGCTCTATGACTACCAAGGTAAGAAGAATGCTAGGTACCACTTAAGGATAAGGAACAAGGTCCACAGACACAGAAACTCAAGACTACTAGGTAATACTCTAATCATATTCGATTGTGACCATGACCTCCCACCACGCTAAGCTTTCAGAGGCCCATGTTTTCCTCTTCTAGGTGGGATGCTCAGGCACCATATTTTCGAAGCAGGATGTCATGTTTGGCCTTATGTTTCCCTCACCTAGATGAGATGCCTTGCACCATGTTATGGGTACCCTAAGATTTGTAGGATGCTATGTTCATGTATGCATCGATCACGTGACCTTTATGGTTTAAAATGGGGAGTAATCTAGGGCCACGATGAAACAAGAAGAGAGTAAACTACCTTAGCCAAGAATCAAGAACCTCCTATGACATCCCACAGTACCACATGTTCATGACTTAGAGTACGCTGGTTTCAACGTATGAAGCCTTGAGCATAGGTATCAAGAGTATGCCGCTTGGAATGTAAGAAGCCTTGGGCAAATGTATTTAGACTACATCACAGGGCAGCCCTTGATGCAGAATTGAACTACGTTGCTTGGAATGTAAGAAGTCTTGGACATAGGTTTTCAAACTATGCCGCTTGAACGCATGAAGCCTTGGGCACAGGTTTTCTGACAGACTCACAAGGCAAGCCCTAGATGGGGTTCAGACTATGTCGCTTAGAATACACGAAGCCTTGAACATAGGTTAAGATTGTGTCGCTTAGAATGCATGAAGCCTTGGACACAGGTTGTCAGGTTCATGACTCGTACTATAAATCCTAGGGGGGAGTGTCTGGAGAACGAACAAAAAATAGAACAAGAACTTAGGAAGTACCAAGAACAAGATAAAGATCAAGGACTAGAACATGGATCAACAATCAAGTTCTAAGAACAAGAACCAAGAACCAAGAACTATAGTACTAAGGCCCTAAAACCTTAGGATCAAGATCTTCAGGATAGATCATGATAAGAACCCTAAGTAAAGAACAAAACTAAGGAGCCTACGTACTTACAACAAGAACCAGAACAAGACAAGAAAGAGTGTGGTACCCTAGCATATCAAGTACACGATTAAGAGCCAACAAGTAGGCTACTTACTGAGTTTTTCTACTCATTCCTTATTTCCATGTTTTTCAGATAATAAGGAGCTGGTCTAGATTGGGAACGAGCTCTGGAGCAAGTGTCATAGACAAGCCTAACCTGTTGTCCTTCAACCCAATATTTTGTGTCCAATCCTTATTTTGTGTTTTAACTAGTATGTTGTGTTTTAAATACTTATGCATAAATTTTATTTCGATATAATATAAATATAATGATAGTATGTTTTAAATTTCTTTGTCTTATTTCATGAAAAATTTACCCGTTTTTTTGGAGTAATTGTGTCAGCTCGGTCCTTACACTCTCCATACAAGTAGTGCTGCCAAAATTTTAATGCGAACAATACCATGGCCAACTCTAGGTCGTGTGTAAGGTAGTTCTTCTAGTATTCTTTTAATCGACGGGATGCGTATGCAACAACCTTGCCATGTTGCATCAACACACATCCTAATTCTTTCTTAGAAGCACCGTTATTGATCGCATACTCTTCTGAACTCTCTGGTACCGTGAGCATTGGGTCTGTTACCAACCTTTGCTTTAGTTCTCCGAAGCTTGCCTTACATGCATTGCTCCACCTAATTGGTATGCCCTTCCTCGTTGGTGAGGCAAACATAGGGAAGTCCTGCATGAATCTTCGATAGTACCCTGCTTATCCTAGAAAACTCCACACCTCCGTAACCATAGTTGGACGTTCCCACTTAGTAAGCACATCAATTTTTGCTGGGTCTATGGAAATTTTGTCTGTGATAGCACGTCCCACGAATGAGACTTGTCACGGCGAAAATTCACACTTGGAAAACTTGGCGTACAATTGTTCTCTCTCAAGGTGGTTAGGACTTTTTAGAGGTGCTCTTGGTGATCTTGGTTCATTTTTTTAGTATACTAGGATGTCGTATATGAACACAATAACGAACATATCTAGGCAGTCCTTAAACACTCGGTTCATTAATTCAATAAACACAGTTAGGGAATTGGTGAGGCCAGATGACATCACTACAAATTCATAGCGACCATAGCATGTCCTGAATGATGTCTAAGGTACAATCCCTTTCTTTAATCTTATTTGATGGTACCCTAATCGAAGGTCTATCTTGGAGAATACTGGCTTGCTCCTACTTGGTTGTATCCTCCAACTGTAGGGCCTCATCAAAGGGCTCTAGTTCCCTTTAATCAGCAACAGATAGTGTAATGAAGGTACATACATATCTGGTACTCTGATAGTACAGGATGATCTTCTCAACACTGGTTCAGGTGTCACTTGCTCTACTGCTAGTTCCTCTACAACAACCTTAGGAGTTTGTTGAGTATTTGCTACAAGATCACTAGGTGATTTTCTCCGCAACTCAACCTCAACTCCCACTTGATTTGTTGTCTTGGAACCTTGCTCCACATCTAGTTCCTCAGCAGTAGTCTCAGAAGTTTCTTGAGTATCTGCTACAACATCACTAGGTGAGTTTCCCTGCAACTCAAGATCAACTCCCACTTGCTTCGTGGTCTTGGAACCTTGCTCCACATCTGGTTCCTCAGCAGTAGTCTCAGGAGTTTCATGAGTATCTGCTACAACATCACTAGGTGAGTTTTCCTGCAACTCAAGATCAACTCCCACTTGCTTCGTCGAACCTTGCTCCACATATGGTTCATTTCCAACCGCACTTTCTGCAATTCTCTGGCGGTCTTTGTGAAGCTAACTCGTTTCTTCTTGCTCATAACGTAGTTCTCACAACGACCCACATCAACAAATTTCAGACCTTCTAAAACTCCTTTCACAGCCAGCCTCTTCATTCCTTTCACGCTCATATGTTCAAGTCTATTGAGTCGTAGACTTGAATTTGAAGCACTCTCAGCAACAAAAACTATGTTCATACACCCTGTTGTGGTGTATAAGGTTCCATATTTTGAGCCACGTGTTACCACCATAGCACACTTCATAATCTTCCACGAACTCTTCCCTAACTTTGTTGCAAAACCTGTGCTATCCAACTGACCAATAGAGAGCAGGTTCTTTGTAGACTAGAAATGTATCTAACATCCTTTAATGTCCACTGATTTCCTGCCGGAGTTTTTATGCAGACATCTTCTTTTTCTTTAATCTCCAAATCTTTGTTGTCGACAAGATACACCTTCTCGAAATTTCCAGACTTGAAATTCTAGAACAACTCTTTATTTGGAGACGATCAGCGAGAGTCCAAATCCACGGAGGTGGAGGTAATCGACTACGACGTCGAACCCATGGAAGAGCTCCAGCTGGGCGTAGCAAAGGCGGCACTAGCTGATGAGCAAATTCAACTGAAGGAGGAGCGTGTGTTCGTTCAGATTAGTGAGAGGGACGAGTAGCACGAGCACCAACGATGGATCCTCGACACAGGGGCAACAAACCATATGACCAGGGCTAGATCTGCGTTCTCCGAGCTCGACTCGGGGATTTGCAGGATGGTGAAATTTGGCGACGGCTCCGTCATCGAGATCGTAGGGCGTGGCACCATCCTGTTCGTCAGCAAGGGAGGCGAGCACTGCAAGCTGACCGACGTCTACTTCATCCCGAGGCTCAAGGCTAACCTTTTGAGCCTGGGTCAACTCGAAGAGACAGGCTGCTTCATTTTCATCGAGCGCGGGCTACTCAAAATCTGCGATGTTCGACGACAGCTGCTCACGCAGGTTCGACACACGATAAACCGTCTTTACATCCTGGAGTTAGAGATAGAGCAACCCGTCAGCCTCTCGGCCAAGACCGAAGAGGTATCTTGGAGGTGGCACGCAAGGTACGGGCACTTAAACTTTCCTGCTCTAGAAAAGCTACAGAAGGAGGAGATAGTGCACGGTTTGCCGGCAATCAATGGCATGAACAAGCTATGCGACGGGTGCCTGATTGGCAAACAGAGGCACACACCCTTCCGTCTCGGACATCCTACCGCGCCGATGAGTCGTTGGAGCTTGTACACGGTGATATCTGTGGGCCCATCAAGCCGGCGACCCCAAGCGGTAAGAGTCTCTTCCTCCTGTTCGTCGATGACAAAAGCCGCTTCATGTGGCTAACCCTGCTGCAAGCAAAAAGTGAGGCGGTAGAGGCGATTAAGCGCATTAAAGCACGAGCGGAGGCCGAATGTGAGAAGAAGATGCGATTGCTGCACACAGACCGAGGTGAAGAATTCACCTCGACAAGTTTCGGTAAGTATTGCGCCGAGTTCGGCATACAACAGCACCTAACGACGCCCTACTCCTCCCAACAGAACGGAGTGGTGGAGCGCCAAAATCAGAGCATCGTCGGGATAGTGAGGTCATTGCTGGTGATGGCCGGAAGGCCTGGGAGATTCTGAGGAGAGGCGGTAATGACGGCCGTCTATCTCCTCAATCGGTCACCAACCCAAAGCCTCGACGGGAAGACGCCATATGAGGCCTGGTACAATAAAAAGCCAGCTGTACATCATCTCCGCGTGTTCGGCTTCGTCACATACATGAAGGTAACGCGCCCCCACCTCGCCAAGCTCGATCCCAGGGGACTAAAGGTCATCTTCATCGGCTATGAACCCAAGAGCAAGGCGTACAGACTCTATGATCCTGTAGGGGGCGAGCTCACATGTCTCGCGACGTCATCTTCGATGAAAGCACCTTCTGGCAGTGGAACGACGTGATCGAGGCAGACCACAACCCAAATCAATTTGCGGTGGAGTACCTCGTCACCAAGTCGGAAGAAGGAGGAGCCTAGCATAAGAAACCGTCACCGCCGCCAGCAAGTGCACCCCTTGAACCAGTGGAGTTTGTAACACCACAGACTGTGGATTCGACGCTGGATGCCGATCACGGTGATGATCTGGTGGCCAGGTACCGGAGGATGGACGACCTAATGGGAGGAGGTGAACCACCTGGACTGGCAGCGCGCGAGCTCGAAGAAGTGGCCAAACTGCAAGCCATCAGTGCAGATGAACCGAACATCTTGGTCGAAGTAGAAAGGAACCCATGCTGGCTGAAGGCAATGCAGGAGGAGATGACATCCATCACTGAGAACCAGACGTGGAGTCTTGAGGATATGCCGCCGGGACACCGAGCCATTGTGAAGCACAAGACCCATCTAGTGGCGTAGGGCTACGTCCAGAAGCAAGGAGTGGACTTCGAAGAGGTATTTGCGCCGGTGGCAAGGTTAGAATCCGTCTGTCTTTTGCTGGCAATTACGGCACATTGCTCTTGGGAGGTTAATCATATGGACGTGAAGTCTGCTTTCCTTAACGTTGAGCTGAAGGAGACCGTCTACGTCCGACAACCACCTGGCTTCCTGGACAACGACAACCCCGGTAAGGTACTGCGCCTGCACAAGGCACTCTACGGGCTTCGACAAGCCCCACGAGCCTGGAACGCGAAGCTTGACAGTACCCTACTGTCACTGAAGTTCAAGCGTTGTGACTCTGAGCATGGCATGTACACGCACGGCCATGGCAAGCAGCGACTGATCGTTGGAGTGTACGTCGACGACCTCATAATCACTGGAGGCGACATGGAAGTCCTCAAAAGGTTCAAGAAGGAGATGTCAAAGAACTTCACGATGAGTGATCTCGGCGTGCTCAGCTACTACCTCGGCATTGAAGGGCAACAGAATTCTATCGGCATCTCCATCTGCCAAAGTGCGTACGCGAAGAAGCTGCTGGACACAACTAGGCTTGCGGACAGTAATACTACAAGGATGCCAATGGATGCCGGGCTCCAACTAAGGAAGGCCGGCATTACGACGACAGTCGACTCCACCAATTACCGTAGCATTGTCGGGAGTTTGCGATGTCTGGTAAACACTCGTCCGGATCTTGCTTAATTTGTTGGATATGTGAGTAGGTTTATGGAAGCACCTAGGTAGGAGCATCTAGTAGCTGTCAAGCGCATCCTGCGCTATGTAGCCAGAACCAGAGGCTAGGGTGTAAGATACAGCGCAGGGAGAGGAAAGGAGAAACTCAAGCTGGTCGGCTACAGTGATAGTGACATGGCCGGTGACGTTGATGATCGTAAGAGCACCAGTGGAATGATCTACTTCCTCTCAGGCGGCGCGATCTGCAGGCAATCACCAAAACAGAAGGTAGTTGTTTTGTCTTCCTGCGAAGCAGAATACATCGCCGCTTCCATGGTAGCAACACAAAGGGTCTGGCTTGCGCGACTAATGGAAGAACTCATCGGGAGAGAAAGCGATCCACCAATGCTATACATGGACAACAAAGCTACGATCTCTCTGATAAAAAATTCAGTTTTGCATGACCGGAGCAAGCACATAGAAATCAGATTCCACTACATTCGAGAATGTGCAGATCGAGGGCTCATCAAGATTGATTTATCCAAACAGAGGAACAACTTGGAGACATTTTCACCAAGTCCCTTGCGCGGGTAAAATTTGAAGAACTACGCTCAAACATCGGAGTTCAAATAATAAGGTAATTATAGCACAGCTTTTAGGAGGAGATTATTAAATAAAAGCTATGGTCCTTAAATTTAGTTAAGTTGTTTTGACCTTTTAAATTTCTTAATTCATGCTTTTGGAAGAGCGTAAATTTGGCCGGCCATTTTTGGCTTTGGGCGAAGTTTTCGCCCACTCTTTTTATTTTTGTAATTAGGTTTGTTATTTAAAGAATTCAACTGAATCATAAATAAAACATCGAGTCTTCAGCAAATCTCTCCCTCTTTCCTTTTACTTTCCGCTATTTTTTTCCTTCGAATAAATTTTCCTTTGGCTAGTTTTTTCATCGACGTTTTCCTCCGAATTTCTAGACTCAATTGCCAAAGTCAACACTAGTACCGTGTCTAACGTCTTTTCTTTTGCTCTTGCATCTACGATACATGCTAAGTCTACCCCGCGGGAGTACTTATAGACAATACATGCATCGATATAAAAGAGTGCGTAGAACAAAAATCAAATATTGTAAAAGCTTAATGACCTAAAATTTGTAATGTACTTGTCACCACGGTGTTGGACCTCTAGTGTCTCTACTTGTGGACACATATGCCCTAGCTTCAGTGCGAGTCCGCATCGATCTATCAGTCTTTTCTAATGCTCTTAGTGGATTAGGTAGATTTTTGGTATTCTTGGTCGTGCAATTGATGGCAATATGACTCTCTTGGTCACATAAAAAACAAGATCTCGTCTTGGCCACACATCTTCCACCGTGCAACTTCCCACAAATCTTGCACCCTAATTCCCCCTTCCTCTAGTCCCATCCTCGCTCCTGGGGCATATGTTCGTACGTCAGGGAGGGTGCCTCTAATTTCATCGAGGGGCAGGTCGGTCAGTGTAGCGAGGTTTACACGCTGATGGCCGACGGTCTGAGTCCCTCGAGTCATAGGGCCGTTTATGTCCAACAGTAACTGACTGATCTTGACATACCTCATCTTTAGGCTTCTTTAGGGCCATGGAAATTCTCAAAGCTTCATCATATGTCTTCGGGTGTATAGCTTCTACCGTACGATATATCTCCAAGTTAAGGTCCAAAACTAATTCCTCAGTCATCTTTTGTTGAGTGTCCACCAAGGACGGCGCAAATCTTTTTATCTCATAAATTCTCTATCATATTTGTGCACTAAGTGTCCACCCATAGTCAGATGGGTAAATTCCTGTTTTTTGAGTTACTCTTCTTTTGGATAATACTGCTTTAAGAAGGCCTCCTTAAACCGATCTCATGAAATAATTCCCTCTCAAAGGTTAATAATATCTTTATTATCTGTCAACCATACTTCCACGTCCTTTTGCAGCATAAATGATTTACATGAGAGTTTCTGGTTGTTTGGACATTCCATCAACATGAACGAAATCTGCATTTGAGTTTCTTTTGGATCTCTCATAGTACAAGTGAATGGGGGGATCGTATTGCTTGAAGTCCCATAGCCAGTTTGCTCCTCTGGTAGTTTGCAAATTGTTGGCTTGTTGGGTGACCACATGGCGTGCATCATGGCCTGAAACAACTCCCACATCAGACTAGTAGTGGGGTCTATTCCAACCGCTGGTCCTATTAGAGGTGGTGCAACTTGAGGCGATGAAGTTGCATTCATCCTAGTTACTGATCCTTCTCGAGGTTGGCTCTCTTTAGCCTCACCCCTCCCTCTACCTCTAATAGGGGGTCGTCCCCTTCCTCGTCTTCCTCTTCCATGTCTTTTGAGCGACATGATTCTAGAAGTCAAAGATAATTTTTCTTATGTTTAAGGCTCACTAATATAAGCATCAATATATCGCATAACATTAAAATCATACAATAGCGCAATCATATCACATAGTAATATTCAATCAGCATGCTACAATCAACAATATATTCTTAATTCACCATATGCAATATCATATCTTATTCTGCAACATTACATAAAATAAAATGCATGTGATTTAAGAGCATTTCATTTTCTTATCTTATGCAAGACATACCTGTCGGTGACAAGGCATCAATGATGGGACCATGGAACGTGTCAAGCGTACCTCATAGACTAATCTACAAAATCTATAACCTATAGCTCTTATACAATTTGAAACTAAACCATAGAACAGTATGACGAGTGAGTTCAAAGTGTTCGAATTCAAATTAGGGAATATGCGCTACATATATACGATATATTTCACCGCTTTTTTGTTTTATTTACGAATTAAACAAAAAGAGAGAATTTGAGATATTTAAATAAGATTTAAATATCTTAATCAATTATGTGTCGGAATTGATTGGGATTGGCATTTGAATTAATATTAATATTAATTAAATAGTTTAATTAATCATTTAATGTTACCTTAATTTGAAATTCATTATTCAAATTAATTGTTGAATTAAAATGAAAGTCAAAATGTTGACTTCAATCAATGGAAAAATCCATGTTAGTGGAATTTTGAGGTGTCAAAATTTGGTTTAACCAAACTTGCATGCTTCCCAAATAAACCCCACAAGTTTGAGTGTAATTTTGAGTGTCAAAATTTGGTTAACTCAAACATGCATGCTTGCCACATAATCCCAAACATTTGAGTGGAATTTTAAGTGTCAAAATTTGGTGATCTCAAATTTGCATGAACATGCAAACATGACTCTTTAAATAGAGTGACCATGGTACATGGAAGGTCTTCTTCTTCTTGGTGAAAAACCTTGAGAAAAACCTCTCACAAACACTCTCTTCACATATACAAAATCCCTCCCAAGTTTAGTCACTCACCGGATTCCACAATCTCGTTCTAAGGTCGAAGGATAGTGGAGAAGACACTAGTGGTTGTTCGAAATTGATTCGTGAGGAAAAAGGAGTTTGAACTACAAAAGATTAGTATTTAAACTCATTAAGTTTTAATACTTATGAACATGCTAGTTATTTACAATAATTGATGTTCTAAAAGTGCCTAAGATCCAAATTACTTCCGCATGTGTTATATTAACACCAACAATCGGTATCAGAGCAAGTTTTAGGCACTTTATTTACATTAATTTGATCATGGTGGGTACCATTTCATAAATGAAATTTGTGGTTGCTAAGGTGGATGGTTTTGGTTTTGGCATTTTTTTTATACTTCCTTTTGATACAATTATTGTAATAAGCCTAATGTGTATGGGCTTTAATGAATGAAGAAAGGTCTGTAATTTTTATGGAGTCATTAGAGTCCATTTTAGGTTGTAACTGATCGAAAATGGAAGAGATAGCAAGCTGAACCGAAGAAGATGGAAGAGGCGGTTCGGGTGTTTTTTCTGCCGTTGGGGTCCGATTCAATGTTTTTAAGGGTTGGTCCGCCCAGTTCGTGATCCTCGGAAGCGGCTCAAGTTATTTTTAATTATTAATGTAATAATTTAGTTAATTGCTTGCTTTAAAATGCCAAAACCAACCCACTTTAGTATGTTTAATTAATTATGCATTATGAATGTATGTTTTAATTAAATAGAAAATGTATATGCATAAAGTATGTCATATAGATTTGAAATCCCACCATAGGCTAAGCATGTTTCATGCATTCCAAGTATGTTATAAGTGTTATAATGTATAGTATGCATGTTTAGGGTTCAATGAGTGATAGATATAAATTGCATGGAATGGATGATTATATAATTGTTATATAAAGCATGTTAGATGCATGTTATAGGTTATTTTCAACGTCATAAAACGAGATAGATGTTAAAATCTATAATAAAGATAAGTACATTCTCACTTAGGGTACAGAACCAAGCACGATCAATTTTAATAGTTAAAATAGGTCGATGTCTTGTAAAATTGTGCTGATAAGAAAGCTCACCTGGACTTAAGTTGACGGTTTACGGAACACCTACTACCTGGAGATCGGACCAGTACTTGAGCTTAGTTAGCCCAGTTTTATGAGCATGCTTAAGTGATGTAAAATAGTCGGAATATACTTAAGTAATGAGTATACCCAACCATCTAAAATACTTAGTGAGAGAAAAAAGGTGTATAAGTGCAAGAGTCAATAACAAGGTGAATAGAGAAAGTATTTATAGTAAGTGGGAGAAGGAAGTATATGAGAAAATGAGTATACCCAACCATCTAAAATACTTAGTGAGAGAAAAAAGGTGTAAATAGTCGGAATATACTTAAGTAATGAGTATACCCAACCATCTAAAATACTTAGTGAGAGAAAAAAGGTGTATAAGTGCAAGTGTATAAGTGCAGGAGTCAATAAGAAGGTGAATAGAGAAAAAAGGTGTATAAGTGCAGGAGTCAATAAGAAGGTGAATAGAGAAAAAAGGTGTATAAGTGCAGGAGTCAATAAGAAGGTGAATAGAGAAAAAAGGTGTATAAGTGCAGGAGTCAATAAGAAGGTGAATAGAGAAAAAAGGTGTATAAGTGCAGGAGTCAATAAGAAGGTGAATAGAGAAAAAAGGTGTATAAGTGCAGGAGTCAATAAGAAGGTGAATAGAGAAAGTATTTATAGTAAGTGGGAGAAGGAAGTATATGGTGTATAAGTGCAGGAGTCAATAAGAAGGTGAATAGAGAAAGTATTTATAGTAAGTGGGAGAAGGAAGTATATGGTGTATAAGTGCAGGAGTCAATAAGAAGGTGAATAGAGAAAGTATTTATAGTAAGTGGGAGAAGGAAGTATATGGTGTATAAGTGCCGGAGTCAATAAGAAGGTGAATAGAGAAAGTATTTATAGTAAGTGGGAGAAGGAAGTATATGGTGGGTGTATAAGAAGGTGAATAGAGAAAGTATTTATAGTAAGTGGGAGAAGGAAGTATATGGTGGGTGTATAAGAAGGTGAATAGAGAAAGTATTTATAGTAAGTGGGAGAAGGAAGTATATGGTGGGTAAGTATTTATAGTAAGTGGGAGAAGGAAGTATATGGTGGGTGTATAAGAAGGTGAATAGAGAAAGTATTTATAGTAAGTGGGAGAAGGAAGTATATGGTGTATAAGTGCAGGAGTCAATAAGAAGGTGAATAGAGAAAGTATTTATAGTAAGTGGGAGAAGGAAGTATATCAAGTGAGATTCCCATGTTCCATGGAGGGTCGTAACATGGGAGTCGAAACAAATTATTCGATAGTGCTACTCATGTCATCTATAAATTAAGATGATATCGTGAGTAACTCAAGTTCTCACTCTAAGTACTAATTTCATCATTACTAATCTTCAAGATGCGCACTAGGTGAGAATCGAACTCGAGTCTATACCGTGGTAGGGTACTATTCTACCACTAGACCACTAGTACTTCTACATTTAGACATATCCATAACATACTCATATTTTCGTCATGCAGTTCTTCCGAATTGCATAAATTTGAGTTTCACCTCTCGATCTAGAAAAAGAAAAAGAAAGAAAAAGGCTCCATAGTGCTATTCGTCATAGTTGATCTTCAAGATGCACCCAGTCGAGAATCGGGTCTGTACCATGGCAAGATACTACTAGATCACTGGTGCTTCTTCCTTTAAACATATCCATAACGTACTCGTATTTTTGTCATGTAGTTCTTCTTCCAAAGTCCATAAATTTGAGTTTTACTTCTCGATTTAAAAAAAAAAAAAAAAAAGTTCTACTCGTTTTATCAATAAATTAGATGGTATTGAGAGAAACCCAAATTGTCACATTAAGCACTAATTCCATCATTTCTAATCTTCAAATGCACCAGCCGAAAATCAACCTCGGGTTTACAACTATGCGTATTCTTTCAGTACTACGATCATGCCACCCAAGAAAAGAACCCTAACTATGCAAGGAAGCAGAAGGATTGCTTTGGAGAATTCCACCTACGGAGCCCCCAAAATAAGAATGGCTCTAGCCTAAAATGTAGAAATAGAATCACAAGAAGAAGTTAACCTAAGTTAAACTACGCGTTCACGATAGTTCACCTTCAAGTCCACTAGAATCCCAGAACTTAACCCTGGAAACACAGGCTAGCAATGTAGTATAGGCTCTTATGGCAACTCAAAGGAGTGCAAGCCCCCAGACGTTTCCAAGGGGCTACCAAAAAAATCCAACTATATTAAGGACATTAGGAAGTTTAACCCACCTATATTTGATGAAGGCATGGTTGATTCAGCAAAACCGAAGCATGGCTTGATGCTATAGAGATTGCCTTCCTATATATGTATAACTGCCTTGAAGAGTTCAAGGTCCATTGTGCCACATGCATGTTTAAAAAAAAGACGCATTTTAGGTGGAAGTT
>NW_019268584.1:1000757-1064520 GCF_002738365.1 Cucurbita moschata | reverse complement strand
GGAGTCAATAAGAAGGTGAATAGAGAAAGTATTTATAGTAAGTGGGAGAAGGAAGTATATCAAGTGAGATTCCCATGTTCCATGGAGGGTCGTAACATGGGAGTCGAAACAAATTATTCGATAGTGCTACTCATGTCATCTATAAATTAAGATGATATCGTGAGTAACTCAAGTTCTCACTCTAAGTACTAATTTCATCATTACTAATCTTCAAGATGCGCACTAGGTGAGAATCGAACTCGAGTCTATACCGTGGTAGGGTACTATTCTACCACTAGACCACTAGTACTTCTACATTTAGACATATCCATAACATACTCATATTTTCGTCATGCAGTTCTTCCGAATTGCATAAATTTGAGTTTCACCTCTCGATCTAGAAAAAGAAAAAGAAAGAAAAAGGCTCCATAGTGCTATTCGTCATAGTTGATCTTCAAGATGCACCCAGTCGAGAATCGGGTCTGTACCATGGCAAGATACTACTAGATCACTGGTGCTTCTTCCTTTAAACATATCCATAACGTACTCGTATTTTTGTCATGTAGTTCTTCTTCCAAAGTCCATAAATTTGAGTTTTACTTCTCGATTTAAAAAAAAAAAAAAAAAAGTTCTACTCGTTTTATCAATAAATTAGATGGTATTGAGAGAAACCCAAATTGTCACATTAAGCACTAATTCCATCATTTCTAATCTTCAAATGCACCAGCCGAAAATCAACCTCGGGTTTACAACTATGCGTATTCTTTCAGTACTACGATCATGCCACCCAAGAAAAGAACCCTAACTATGCAAGGAAGCAGAAGGATTGCTTTGGAGAATTCCACCTACGGAGCCCCCAAAATAAGAATGGCTCTAGCCTAAAATGTAGAAATAGAATCACAAGAAGAAGTTAACCTAAGTTAAACTACGCGTTCACGATAGTTCACCTTCAAGTCCACTAGAATCCCAGAACTTAACCCTGGAAACACAGGCTAGCAATGTAGTATAGGCTCTTATGGCAACTCAAAGGAGTGCAAGCCCCCAGACGTTTCCAAGGGGCTACCAAAAAAATCCAACTATATTAAGGACATTAGGAAGTTTAACCCACCTATATTTGATGAAGGCATGGTTGATTCAGCAAAACCGAAGCATGGCTTGATGCTATAGAGATTGCCTTCCTATATATGTATAACTGCCTTGAAGAGTTCAAGGTCCATTGTGCCACATGCATGTTTAAAAAAAAGACGCATTTTAGGTGGAAGTTAGCTTCCAAGACGGTAAATGCTAAAGATGGAATCATCCCTTCAAATTGTTTTAAGTAGGGATTCTGAAAGTACTATCCCGTAAAAAAAATCAAGAAGCCTTCTTAAGCCCTAAACAAGGAGAGAGACTATAAAAGAATATGACTTGGAGTTCACTAAGTTATCTAGATTTTCTCCGGAGTTAGTAGACACGGAGAAGAAAAAGGACTCTCCGTTTCATGATGGGCCGAAGTGAGAATATAAAAGGATCAGTAGCAGCTCATGCTTCAAGTGACTATGCAATTGCACTAAAAGTCGTCACTCTGGTAGACATGCACAACCAAAAGAATAAGAAAGTGTAGCAAGTAAGACACAAAAGAGAACTTGACAAGGACACTCCAAAGACCCACCAAAAGCCCCATAAGCAAAGCAAGCGCCAAGCAGAGGAGAAACGTAATAGCCTAAAATTAAATAAATAAATAAACAAATAAAAATTATTATAAACAAAAATTATTATTCGATTAAAAAAATATAATAATAAATTAATAAATAAAAAAAATTAAAAAAAATTATTCTCCATCCCTCTCCCTGTCCATTTCTCCAATAAGCTCTCCTCAACCCACCCACAATTCCTGCAAAATGAAACAAAAGCGTAAGATTTGGGAAAACATAAATGTCTATCATCAGATTTACTGGAAAGAGATCTAGTCTGTAGGTTATATTTCAACCTCTTTTTTCAAAATCAATTTAGATCTTTTCCCTTGTCCAAGATTATTGTTGAGTTCAAATCACTCTAATCAATAAGATTTTAGTTAGGAGTTTTAATAAATGATTAAGGTACATTCACGTAACGATATGACTATGATAGGTATAAGAACGTTAAGGCTATGATAAGTTAGGGAATGATATGACCACGAAATGTTTACGATATGAGATGTTTATGATACAATATATTGTGATGTGATATGTTATGTTTAGATTGTTTTTATGACCATTGAGGTAATTGTTGTATGAATTGCATGATATGAAATGATATGATATCACGATAAATGAAATGAAATATAACCCCGTTAGAATTATGCATGATCTGAGAACTGAAAAGTGAGAAAAAGATATGATATGAATGTAAAACGATAGCGGGGTTATATTTAATAATGTCGAAAATGAAAAAATATTGCGACTTCATGCATTATGTGTGCTCATGCTTTGGGGATACCCCTATTTCATCACGATGGTATGGACGCTTACACTAATGGGCAGGGGTACGATCATTATGTTTTACGTAATGCTGTCGGCATGGGTACGATCATTATGTTTTACATAATGCTGTCGTGGCAGTTATTAGTTTTAATGGGTGTCTAGCCTAAGGAGCTCCTGGAGTATGCTCGCCCGACAAGGAAGGTGGCCCAACGGTGTGCGAACTGACTGGTGAGTCCATACTTGCACGTATGGGCTGTGTGTAGAGTATATATGGTACACATCCAAATTACCAGTTAGGACAGTACCGTAGGAAAATGGATTTAAATGATAGGTCCCGTCATTGCATTCGCATGTTCTTGCATTTAACCCCAATAGTGAGGTCACTTGCTGAGTATTTCTTTAAATACTCAAGTCATGTGTTACTACATTTTTCAGGTTAAGGCAAGGCATTCTTGTACGTCTGACGACGACATCACAACTAGAGACTATGGCACATGCATACGGTAGTCATATTTATTTTCTTAGACTTAGACTAGAATAGGATGTTTTTAATTTAAACGTTTATTTATTTTATTTAGCTTTTGTTGTGTCGTTTTTTAAGGCGTTTTTGAAACATGCAAGTCCATGGCTAAGTTTTAAGCTCAAAGTTATATTTTATGAAAGTTTAAAAGAAGTATTTTCGCACTCAATGTTTATGATATGTATACAGTAGTGATCTTAATTTAAGTAGAAAATTTTGGGTCGTTACAGTCTATGTATACAGTAGCGACCTATGCCGTAAGTGCATACGATTACACAAGGAAGAATGCTTGGTAGGAACTAATATGTGCTTCAGCTGTGGAGCAGAGGGCCATAGGAATCCTAAATATCCAAAAAGGAGGAACGAGATGACTAATCCAAATGACAATGGACAAGTTAAGAATCAAGAATAGAACTATATGATATAGGTACGCCTAAGATGACTAATCCAAATGACAAATGACAAAGGTAAGGGTGTACCGCGGCTAAGGAAGACAATAGTCTCGATTAAGAAGATACAGGTACGCCTTTAAACCTTTTCTATATGACTTAAGTAGTCTGGGTGTACCGCGGCTAAAGAAGACAATAGTCTTTAAACCTTTTCTATATGACTTAAGTAGTCCACGTAGAAGTTTCAGTAAGATGCTAAGTTAAGAAGCTTCCATCTTCTACGTGGACTACTTAAGACTCTTATGTAGCGTAAGATTACTAAGAAGGATTTAAACCCCCAAACCACCCATGTAAAAGGCTAAGTTAAGTAGTTTCCTTCAAAAGAAGCGAGGACTTTAAAGGACCAGAAGGTTATTAAGAAGGATAACTTAAGGCAAGAACAAAGAAAACTCAAAGATAAGAAATCTATGAAGGACTTAGCCCCCCAACGACCCATGGATATGTTGGAATTTATGCCCTAAAGCCTCGTAATTAATTATTTAGCTTTTAACAATATTTTTTATTATTTTATTCGTAATTTTATTGCAATCCATTGTATAAAAATCCAAGGTTATTAATGTAATCTTGAACAGTATATTGTTGACATAGAAGGGATCGTGTTCAAGTAATAACCTAAAGAGTTATAGTATATGGATAAGGTGGGTGCCTTGTCCTGGTAACACTATTAATACGGCCCACTTTGTAATCGTTACAAATAATTTAATCCAAATCGTTTATGAGGAGACATGTAAGTGGAGGTATCCTATACACTAAGTTTGTATAAGACTGGACCAAGAAATATTTAATCTCTCTTTATATGACCCAAGAAGATTAATATTTCACATGATGATCATATGCAACTCGATCTTAATCCTGAGTGAGTTATGAACTCCTGCCTGTGAGGGCTTGTCCTTTAATTTACATGGGGAGAATGACTCTTTTAGCCGATTCAATATGCCACCATTTTGGGGACTTAACCAAATAGAGAGTTGGGAACATAATATCATGAGATCGAATTCACTCCTTTCCATATAAGAAAAGTATATGAGTTGTTCTCTAAGTACTGATTTTGGGACTTGAATAATGGGGCCCCACCCTCTCATTAGCCCGAGAGGGACTTGGTTTTATGATTGGATCATAAACACATTGTTCATTAGATAATTAGTGGTACAAAACCCTTTTGTTTTTGTTTTTGTGTCGTTTCTTATATCGTGTTTTGATTGTTGTGTTATTTTAAATACTTTGTATAAACTTTATTTTGATATAATATAAATATAACGTATGATTTGGTTTGTTTTATTTTGTGAAAAACTTACCCGTCTTTTTGCGTCATCGAGTCAACCTCAGTCCTTACACCCAGGCTGTACGGTAGCAGGTTACTATTCTACCACTAAACCACATAGTCGTATTTTAGTCATACATATTCTCTTTCTAGCTCGAAAATCTCAACTAAAGGGCATAACTATAATTTTACCATGACATTAGTACATACTCATAACAAAAACCTAATTTAGTCGTATATTTGTTTCAACTAAATTAGATGGTGTTGTGACAAACCAAAATTTTCACATTAAGAACTAATCTCCAACGAAAGATCGAACCCGAGGCAATATCATGGCAAGATGCACCAACTAAAATTGAACCCGAGTCTATACCATTGATGCTTCTTACATTAAGCATATCCATAACGTACTTGTATTTAAGTAAGCATATTCTCTTTCTAGCTTAGCATAATACATAACACATCGTGTTTCTCCAAAATCTCAACTTAACGGCATAACAGTAATTTTACCATAACATACATATTGTACATACCATAAAAAAAAAAGTCCTTCTAAAAAGTCCTTAACATGCATTTTTTAACTACCTAAAATAAGAAATGTTTGCATGCTATCCCATCCTAGAGATCCCTTCAAGTTTACTTGTCTAAAGCCTGTGTCGTTATTTAAGGACTATAAATACATTAATACTTCAAGCCTAGCTTTAGTCTCATGTCATCACCGCATGTCATCATCCGTGCAAAGGTGTCTCATGCCATCACCGCGATGTCGTCATCCGTGCAAAGGTGTCTTTCCTTTACTTGAAAAGTAAGAGTAACATGTGGCTTGAGTATTTTAAAAAATACTAAGTGACCCCACTACTAGGATCAGGAAATGCAAACGTATGTAATCGTGTTTGGGACCTATCATTAAACACCATTTCATGAGCTTGATCTCAATTTCTAGTCCGTGTATAATTAGATGTGTAACACTCCTCTGGACATGGCCCATGTACGCGCACATGGACCATAGGCGGGCTCATATACTTACCCCAAGGACTTGGCCTTCGACAAGCGTACACCCTCGTTGCTAGTATACCATAGAGAGAAGGGAGCGCGCATAATACTGTGGTGTATATAATACTGTATCATAACATCAAGACGAACATAAATGTCATAAGGTACATGTCCATACACATCATAACGATAAATTATCCCGATGCACATGAACACATAATATGTATGAGGTCCCCATAGTTTAAAATCATGGAATATGCAATACATATCTTTGTTTGTTTCATACCTAACATAATTATTACATGTCATTACATAAGGTAAAAGTACACTAATGAACCATACTTTCATAATATGTCACATTCATCACTCATATAACGAGTAAACATTATATTTTATAACATGACATTTCTCATATAACGAGTAAGCACACATAACAAACACAAGGTATGACATGTGCAAAGGTCACAGGATATGCGTCGTCCATACTTCAAATAATTCATCCAATAAAAAAAAGTAGTGAAGTCATTTAGGGGATTCGCCACAGTTAATGTTCATTAGACCTCTTGGTGATAACTTAATTTTGCTTTATGTAATATTGTAAACTCACATGTGGAATGCCGAAGGTAACTCTTAAAATATCATTATTTATGTAATAAATTTCAAAAGAATGAATCAATTCTAATAAGGCGTCTATGCAGGTGCATGTTCCTCAATGACTTAATGAAGCCATTTTTTTTAAAGATTTATTATTATTATTTTTTTCATAAATTTGAGAATGAAATATTGTGCTAAAATTTGATTGGATACTCTATGTTGCTATAAAATTCTCTAGAAGATGAGCATAAAACGGGCATCTCTTAGACACCCGACATACCATGCTACTTATTTATCTCTTCTATGCATAATTGTACTCACTTATCTACTTATTTAATCATTCTATCTATGATAACCTAAAATATCGGGTAATCATTTTCTTGTTTTGGAAACCATGAGGTAATTATCATAGTCAATATACAAAAGTATACCTAGTCCAATACAATAAGTGGTACATAATTGTATCTACAAAGAGTCAACAATGATTTTTACTCTATACGATGCATAAATTCTAGTGAACTTATAATGATTGGAAGAAAGTATGACAATGGTTGTTTTGTAGTAACACATGAAAATGAGAAGAGAAGTAATGTCAACATATAATGAAGGTTCAGGTTAGGAATTCGTCACATAGTTTTGAAGTATATTACTCGAGCATTAGCATGTCGACTAAACTCCTCAATATTTACACGGATTCCTTCTGAAATCCATTAGATTGTAATTTAATTCCCACAAAATTGCATATGATTAGTACGTTAAGCTCTTCTGTAGACTCCAAGCAAACATGAAATTAGAACTAATAGGTTTAAGAATGTCTAAACAATCTATTTGTAGGCTCCCATTGAATCTTATCTTATATTCAATGTTTTCAAATCTATATGTTTTTGTATGGGTTGCAGAGTAAGTCAATTCTGTATCCTTCAGCACTACAATCGACTAAAAGAGATAAACTAAAGAGCCTCTCACGTGTAGAAAGGTTTTTGATCGGACAATCACCACTAGTATTGGAATTTTTTTATGGCTAAATTCTTGAAAAAATAAGAGAATTTTTTAAACCAATATTTAAGGAACAAAAAAAAAAAGTTGTTGTTGACAGAGATTCAATGCAAAGAACAGATGTTGTTGTTAGTTGAGGTTGAATGAACATGAAGAAGTACACTTGCGTGCAACTATTCTTTCTTAGTGTCGATCACGAACAAGCTTGTAATGACCCGACTTTCTAGACATAGAAAATCGGGACCGTTATTGAACATTAAAATGTGAAAAAAGATATTTTAAAAATTGTTCCATCAACTTCCTTTAACAACTCAATAAATTTCACTAGTTTAGGATCAAACACACGTATTGAATGTTTAAAACTTTTATATTCAATTTGTAAATATTTAAATATCAAATCTCAAGAACTAAAAATTTAATTTCCATGTAACTTTTAAAGATTTATGTATTATTAAAAAAAAGTGTTAGGAATGGTTTTGTTTACGAAGTGGTCTAAATCTTAAAAACTAATGTTGTCAATTATTGGTTGGGAAATAAAATCAAAAGTGACCATGCATGTCTTCATGTTGGTAGTTCGTGATTAATCAAAGGAGATTATCATGTTTGCCATGATCCAATGCTCTTAAACATTTTAACCCTATTGTTTATTATTATAACATCATGAACATAGCAAACATATCACATTAATGGCTTCACTAAAGTCATTGTTAGGATGGAGAAAACTCCATTAATCTCACCTGCCCATTAATTAATTGTACTTCCTCTCATTAACACCCACCTTTCTCTCTTGGGTTAGAGGAAGTGTTCCCCTTCCTCCAATACCACATGTGATGATTCTCTGTGCTCCATTCGGTAAAAATCTCTTCGAAAAAACTTTGAAAAATGCTCAATTTCTAGACTTGGTCCTTAAGACTTTATCTATTCCCTCCTCCCTCGATTTATATTTTCTACTGCACTACTGTTTCCTTCTATTACCACAACTCAGGTTTTCCTTATGGGTTTCTATGTAATCCATCAGATTTCTTGTCTCGAGTTTTTCTTCTTCCTCATCAAAAGGTAGTGCCACTTCTAGGCACAACATGGTTCTCACCCTCTTAGTTGCACATTTGACAATCTCATCCTCTACAATCTTGCCCACATCAATACTTAAATTAGTCATGATTGCATACATCGGCAAAACTCTATCAGCAGACAATGTAGTATCATGTGGGGTGAGCAGTAGGTTGGTCTTTATGAAGGCAGCTCAAACTTTTGCTTCCATGTTGAGGTCTGCGGCTACTATAGTTCTTGCTCCTCCTCTGGGATCTGCCACTGTACTCCTCCAATGGCTATCATCTCCACGGCTATTTCAAGCTGCTCATCCGATGGAGCTAGTACCATTTTGTTAAAGGTGGTGTGCTCAAAAGATTGTAGGTGAAACAGTTGGTTGATAGTTTTAGGACTCCAATCAACCATTTTTCCTCTCATTGTTGTTGTGTACCCTTCTACTTGATCAACATGTGTGTAAAACTCCTTCACTATAGGCACTATAGCTTGCTCTCTGTGGTGACAGAACATCTCTCATCCAAAGTCGGTGATGGCGTTTAGAAAGGATTCAAGAAATGTAGGATATATTATAGGGAACTTTCTTTCCAACAACATTTCTTTTGAACTGAGGAGCTCGTACTTGTTGTATGCCTTCTCGGTTGCAAANAAAAAATAAGAGAATTTTTTAAACCAATATTTAAGGAACAAAAAAAAAAAGTTGTTGTTGACAGAGATTCAATGCAAAGAACAGATGTTGTTGTTAGTTGAGGTTGAATGAACATGAAGAAGTACACTTGCGTGCAACTATTCTTTCTTAGTGTCGATCACGAACAAGCTTGTAATGACCCGACTTTCTAGACATAGAAAATCGGGACCGTTATTGAACATTAAAATGTGAAAAAAGATATTTTAAAAATTGTTCCATCAACTTCCTTTAACAACTCAATAAATTTCACTAGTTTAGGATCAAACACACGTATTGAATGTTTAAAACTTTTATATTCAATTTGTAAATATTTAAATATCAAATCTCAAGAACTAAAAATTTAATTTCCATGTAACTTTTAAAGATTTATGTATTATTAAAAAAAAGTGTTAGGAATGGTTTTGTTTACGAAGTGGTCTAAATCTTAAAAACTAATGTTGTCAATTATTGGTTGGGAAATAAAATCAAAAGTGACCATGCATGTCTTCATGTTGGTAGTTCGTGATTAATCAAAGGAGATTATCATGTTTGCCATGATCCAATGCTCTTAAACATTTTAACCCTATTGTTTATTATTATAACATCATGAACATAGCAAACATATCACATTAATGGCTTCACTAAAGTCATTGTTAGGATGGAGAAAACTCCATTAATCTCACCTGCCCATTAATTAATTGTACTTCCTCTCATTAACACCCACCTTTCTCTCTTGGGTTAGAGGAAGTGTTCCCCTTCCTCCAATACCACATGTGATGATTCTCTGTGCTCCATTCGGTAAAAATCTCTTCGAAAAAACTTTGAAAAATGCTCAATTTCTAGACTTGGTCCTTAAGACTTTATCTATTCCCTCCTCCCTCGATTTATATTTTCTACTGCACTACTGTTTCCTTCTATTACCACAACTCAGGTTTTCCTTATGGGTTTCTATGTAATCCATCAGATTTCTTGTCTCGAGTTTTTCTTCTTCCTCATCAAAAGGTAGTGCCACTTCTAGGCACAACATGGTTCTCACCCTCTTAGTTGCACATTTGACAATCTCATCCTCTACAATCTTGCCCACATCAATACTTAAATTAGTCATGATTGCATACATCGGCAAAACTCTATCAGCAGACAATGTAGTATCATGTGGGGTGAGCAGTAGGTTGGTCTTTATGAAGGCAGCTCAAACTTTTGCTTCCATGTTGAGGTCTGCGGCTACTATAGTTCTTGCTCCTCCTCTGGGATCTGCCACTGTACTCCTCCAATGGCTATCATCTCCACGGCTATTTCAAGCTGCTCATCCGATGGAGCTAGTACCATTTTGTTAAAGGTGGTGTGCTCAAAAGATTGTAGGTGAAACAGTTGGTTGATAGTTTTAGGACTCCAATCAACCATTTTTCCTCTCATTGTTGTTGTGTACCCTTCTACTTGATCAACATGTGTGTAAAACTCCTTCACTATAGGCACTATAGCTTGCTCTCTGTGGTGACAGAACATCTCTCATCCAAAGTCGGTGATGGCGTTTAGAAAGGATTCAAGAAATGTAGGATATATTATAGGGAACTTTCTTTCCAACAACATTTCTTTTGAACTGAGGAGCTCGTACTTGTTGTATGCCTTCTCGGTTGCAAATCTTTCTATTTGTGTTGTATGGTTCCTCATTTTGTTCTTTCCCTTCCCTTTTTTCTTTTCGATCCCGGGCTAGTGAGGAAGGAGACTTGGTTTATCTCTTCTAACTCATCTTGTTGCATTTATCTCATTCCTCGCACCGCCTTTTGTTTGAATGAGCTTGATGCTCGTACTCTTGCTAGTGTTTCTATATCTTCCCATTGTGTCGACGTTGCACCTTCAAGCTCCCTTACACAACTTGCTTCCCTCTAGTTCTCAGTGTCATGATTGTAGTTTACGTTTGAAGGTGATTTGGAAGAGTTGTGTGATGTTTTTGGTTGAAGAAGCTGCTATATAATTGACTCTATACCTTTCTTGTGCAACTCTTGGTTTAGCTCTCAAGGGATGCTTCACTAGTTAGCAGACTATCTGAATATATGCCTATACTGTCTCTATTGCTACCAAACTACCCATTTGTAGACTGTACTGCCCAGCTACTGACTACACTGTCTAGTTGTTGACTCTACTGTCTTTTCTTGCACAGACTACTACTGTAATTTGTGCAGTCTGTCCACTTGCTGATGTAGAGTGTACAACAGCTCTTCTTGCACCACCCAGCTTGCTTACTACTCATTTCTAGCTTACCCATTTTTCTGCAAACTGCACAATAATTTTTTTTTTTCATTTCTCTTTTTCCTCCAGATTTCTTTTTTTTTTTTGGTTGGCGAATCTTTTAGGATTGATTTGGATCTTTTTCTTAAAAAAGAATTCTTGGTGTTGGTGCTTTGGCGTGTAGTTGCATGAGAAGGAGTTCAACATTTAAATAAAATACAACCACATGCAAATAAGGATGAACAAGATAGCTGGAGTTCAACATTTAAATAAAATACAACCACATGCAAATAAGGATGAACAAGATAGCTATGTGGCAACGTGCACTACAAAAGAATAAAATTAGTCTCCTTAATAGGCTGAAATTTGCTTTCCTAACCACATCTAAATCTCCTTAATTCATCTACAAAAATTTGCTAACTTACTTGGGGCATGTGAGTCATTCACGACAAAAAGGGAAAAAAAACTATCATTTTAAGTAAAGATAACTATTTAAAAACAACTATGTAAATTCATAAATAACAAGAGAAGAAAAACTAACTTGGCTTCCTAGGAGCTTGTTACTTGTTTACCATTCTATGTCAGCTCCCTTTGTCACAAAATGTTTTTTTTAGCTCAAAAGAGGCAATGCCTGTTTTTACTTCTCCACCAAAGTACGACTTGAGTCTCTGTCCATTCACCGTGAAGGGTCTCCTTTCATTTCCATGTTTTATAGGACTAATCCAAAGGAGGCTGAAGAGATACAAAGACAAGTGAACTCCTTACGAAAGGGTATGTACGTGAAAGTTTGAGTCCTTGTTCTGTTCCAATTATTCTTGTACCTATGAAAGATTGTTCTTGGCGTATGTGTGTTGATTGTAGGGCTATAAACAAGATAACTATAAACTATAGGCATCCAATTCCTAGATTAGATGATATGTGTGATGAATTGCATAGATGTAGTCTTTTTACTAAGATTGATTTAAAATTGGGTTATCATCAAATTCGCATGTATATTGGGGGTGAGTGGAAAACAACTTTTAAAACCAAGTATGGTCTTTATGAATGGTTGGTTATGCCTTTTTGATTAACTAATGCACCTAGTACATTCATGAGACTAATGAACCATGTCTTATGAGAATAATTAGGTAAGTTTGTGGTTGTTTATTTTGATAACATCCTTGTTTACTCTAAATCTTTAGATGATCATATTACCCAAGTATGAGATGTTTTGACTAGTTTAAGAAACGAATGTTTGTATGTAAATTTAAAGAAATATAGCTTTTGCATGGAAAAAGTTAACTTTCTTGGGCTGGTAGTTTCATCTAATGGTGTCGAGGTTGATGAGGAAAAAGTGAAGGCTATAAAAGATTGGCCTACACCTAAAAGTGTAAGTGAGGTAAGAAGTTTTCATGGTCCTGCAAATTTCTACCATAGGTTCATTAAGAATTTTAGTACAATTGCTTCACCCTTGAATGAACTTGTTAAGAAAAATGTATCCTTTATATGGAAAACGATCAAGAACTTGCTTTTAATACTTTGAAAGAAAAATTGAGTTATGCTCCCTTGCTTGCATTACTTAATTTTGAGTCAACTTTTGAAATTGAATGCGATGCTAGTAGAGTAGGGATAGGTGCTGTATTAATGCAAAATCAAAGACCTTTAATGTTCTTTAGTGAGAAGTTAATGGGTGCATCTTTGAGGTATCCAACTTATAACAAAGAGCTTTATGCTTTGGTTCGTGCATTGCAAACCTAGCAACATTATCTTTGGCCTAAGGAGTTCATTATTCATACGGATCATGAAAGTTTAAAGCATTTGAGAGTACAAAATAAACTCAACAGACGACATGTTAAGTGGTTAGGATTTATTGAAACATTCCCTTATGTCATAAAATATAAACAAGGTAAGGAGAACATTGTTGCAGATGCTTTATCACGAAGGTGTGTCCTCAATACTTTGGATGCTAAGTTGTTGGGTTTTGAACACATAAAGGATTTGAATTAACATGACATGTTCTTTGCTCCTTCCGTTGAATCTTGTGAAGAAGGACTCATTTTGGATAATTACTTGTTGTTAGATGGATTTTTGTTCCGAAAAGGCAAACTTTGCGTACCATCTTGTTCCATACATGAGCTACTTGTGAGGGAAGTTCATGGAGGTGGTTTGATGGCACACCATGGAGTTTTTAAAACTTATGATATTCTCTCTGAACATTTTTTTTGGCCTAAAATGAGACATGATCATAAAGTTTGTGCTTGTTGCATGGCATGTAAACAAACTAAGTCTAGGCTTCAACCACATGGTTTATACTCCCCATTACCTGTTCTTAATGGTCCTTAGATTGATATATCAATGGTTTTTGTTTTTGGTTTACCTAGGACTAGGAAAGATTATGATAGCATCTTTGTTGTGGTTGATCGATTTAGTAAAATGGCTCGTTTTATTCCGTGTCACAAAACTGATGATGAAAAACATATTACTGACTTGTTCTTTAGGGAGGTTGTACGATTGCATGGCATTCCTAAAAGCATCGTTAGTGATCGTGATGTAAAATTTTTAAGCCACTTTTGATGTGTTTTATGGGGTAAGTTAGGAACTAAGCTAGTATATTTAACTACTTGTCATCCTCAAACCGATGAACAAACTGAAGTTGTTAATAGAACCATGACTACTATGCTTAAGGCTATTATTGATAAGAATCTTAAGACTGGGGAGAATTGTTTGCCATTTATAGAATTTGCATATAATAGGGTTGTTCATAGCACCTTTTGAAATTGTTTATGGCTTCAATCCTTTAACCCCATTGACTTGTTACCTGTACCATCAAAAGAGTTTGTGAATTTTCATGCAAATGCCAAAGTTGAGTTTGTTCATAAACTGCACAAGCAAGTAAAAGAACAAATTGAGAAGCAAAATTCCAAGGTTGCCACATGAATTAATAAAGAACGCAAGATTGCCATCTTCAAGCAAGGAGATTGGATTTGGGTGCATTTCCGAAAAGAAAGATTTCCTACTCAAAGAAAATCTAAGCTTTTACCATGAGGAGATGGACCTTTTCAAGTTCTTGAGCTTATCAACGACAATGCTTATAAAATTGATTTACCAGGTAAGTACGGTGTTAGTGCAACTTTTAATGTTATTGATTTGAGTCCTTTTGATGTAGGTGATGGCTGAGATTCAAGAATGATATGAACCACGGCCAAGGAATTTCCATACCTCAAGGTTCAATTACAAGGACGAGAGCCAAGAAGCTACAACAAACCTTATACACTTATATTCAAGCTATGGTGAGCTCATCAAAGGAAATTCTAGAAGACGTTGGAGACCTCCCTTATATGTTGTGCAAAGTTGAGCTTCAAGTAATAGATGAATTAAATGCACTTTAAGTTGCATTTAATGAACTCAGTTGAATTTATGAAACTAGTCCAAGGATGACTAATAAGCACGTTTCATTCATTACACTATTTAATTATAATTTAACTCTTTATTTGTCATATTTAAGCTAGTTTTAAATATAGGAGTTAAGGTTATATTGTAACCCACATAGGTTACCATATTCTACCATTAACGAGCTATTTTAATATAGAGGTCATGGGTATTTCTCATTTACTAGCCCCTTTAATTTGGGAGTTATGTATGAAATAGGTTAAGGTTGTAAAGACTCTATAAAGCTTATTTCTTTGATCAGAGAGATCAGATTTTGGAATTAAGAATAGAATTTCTATTTAATCTACCTTGAAAGCTAANTTTCTTTTTTTTTTTTTTTTTTTTTTTTTTTTTTTTTTTTTGCAAATTCTTGTGTTTAGAATTTGCATGGTATTGATCAAACCTCATGTGTAGTGATTCGAATCACGAGTTTAAAAACGAGTTTTCTTTACTTTTGATATTAATCATCAAGATAATCCGTTCCATATTTTCCTATGAATTGATTTGCATATAGTGATTCTAAAGTTTTTTTTTTTTTCAAAGAAGTGAAAATCTACCCAAGACTTTATAGTTCTTGTTTCAAACTATTGATTTTCAATTCGTCTCTAGTTATTTCTCCAAATTCTCTTGTGGCTGCTCCTTCATTTCTACCTCAAAATCGTTCCATCAATTCCCTAAAACCTCTGGAATAATCAAAATCGAAAGTAAGTTGGATAAACTTCTATTTATTTGAATCAAATTGCCTTGAAACTTTGTGGTAAAAATATGGGATAATCAAAACTTTTATCCCATATCAAAATTCCATAAGAATTCATATAATAATTGTATTCCAAATCAAACAAAATATCGATAGAATCTATCTAAACCAAAGATGAAGGCGAAAGAAGTTCCATCGGACCTTAACGATAATGAAAAAGGAAAAGTAGCTGAGCAATCGAGCAACCAGTCGAATCGATTTTGTTCGTCAAAGAAATGATCTCCACACTTTGTCATGGGATGTGAGTGTAATGGTTTGAAAAATAAATATTCAAACCTTGCCAGAAATTGCATTTTCGGCAAGGTGTTATTCTCATAGAAGTTAACCGCCCCATGATCATTTTAAACTGCCCACCTTCACGCTTCCATCATCATCTCAATTTTCACTTCCAATCTCACTTATCACACTCTACTTCGAAGGAATTTTTTAGAGAGACAACGAGCACAAATCTAGGGTATTCATCGATGTATTATGATCAAAGTTTTGGTAGGGTAAAACGATGTAAGTGTGGAGGGTAGCTTTCAACGGGGTTCTATGAGTAGAGGGTGACAAAAATCTTGCTTGTGGCCGTCAGGAAATTGATTAGAGAAGAAAGGGATTAAGGTAGCGACGATTCGAGTGTTTGAGGGGCGAACGCCATGGCTCACCCTCGACCCATAAGTTTGCAGCCAAACAATCCACGATCCGTACCAAATATGGAGTCCAGCCTTAGGAAGCTTGACCCAAAGCACATCAGCCAAGCTCACAACCCACAGGCCCGCCACGATCCGCGTTGCTCAGCTCTCACATGTCTAATACGGGTCTATTTCTAGGCGCAACTCCTCTCGGCTCAGCTCAATAGCTTCTCGGCTCGGCTTAGTGGCACACCTGAACTCGGCTTGTCGACTCATTTCGACCCTTTTAAGGAAATTTGAGGTCAATAAGAGTCCCGTTTACTCAATTTTAGGTAGTTTTAGGACTTATATTAGAAATAATCATCATGTTTAGTTAGACTAAGATATTGATATGTTGTATGAATGTGATAGGGATTGATATAGGTGAAGGTTAAAGTTGCAGCATAGTTTTGAAGCAAATATTAAATAACAAGGGACTTCGGCTAAGGCCAACCAAGTAAGTGGCCTTATTGTTGGAGTTAGATAATTGAATGATGTATGATGGTGCAATGCTTTCTGACCTCTGCATGCACCATATTATTTAATGTTATGCTTATGTGGTCTTTGTATTGACATATGATGCTATGTAATATATGCATGTGATATTCATTATACTATGTTATGAATGAAATAAAATGTTATGTATGTCATGTCTTTCCATGTGAAGTTTTGTGATGGATAATGTGATGATTGTCATGTATACATAATGGATGTATGTAACATGTCATGGATGAAAGGAGAAAATGAATGATGTTAATGTTATGCTATGAATGTAAAACATGGGTACCTCATGCATGTATCTATGTCATGTGCACCAAAATATTTTTCTATTATGTTATGTTAGTATGGACACGTACCTTCGATATTTATTTTTGTCATGATATCATGTGGACGTTTCCTTTTATGTGGCGTCTGATGACATGTAATATGTTGTGCTCAACCAAGTCCAGCCCACGGAGTATGTATACAAGTTTGCTTGGTGGGTCCATGTGCACGTACGTGGGTCATGTGTGGGAGAAGTACCACACATCCAACCTTGTCTGAAAATGAAAAGAGTCCAAGACCATGTTATGGTTTTAAAGAATAGGTCCCAAATTATGCTACGTGTGTGATTGCATTATTAACCCCAACAGTGGGGTGACTTATTGAGTATTTCTTAAAATGCTTAAGTCATGTGCTACCCTTACATTTTTCAAGTAAACATAAACCGCCTATGCACAAATGACAGTGAGTGTTGGAAAGCCCATGAAAGTGAAGATAGGTCTAGATAGTTTAGTAGTACGCATAGTTTTACATTTAGTAGTTAATGTAAAAGACGGTTATTTCAAACTTCTTGTATTTGAATTAAATATGTAAGTCCATGGTGTCTGACAATCCTATATTTCTAGTAACATAAGTTTGCTATCATCATCATAACATATTTTCTTATGCAGAAATAAACATTTAAAACTTCATCATAAAACAATGTCATGAATTTACGTGTTCAAAAACATCCTTAAAACAACACAACGAAATACTAAATAAAATAAATAAACATTAACTTTCATGGATTTATATTTGTGATGTCGTCGTCAGCCGTATAGGGGTGTCTTGCCTTTATTTGAAATAGAAGTAGCTCGTGGCTTGAGTATTTTAAGAAATACTTAGTAAGTGACTGATAAGGCAACCCTAATCCTCAGTCCAACGATCCAAGCTTTTTTTAGCAAGAACCCTTAAATCAAAGTAATTAACATCTCAAAATTTGGATCAACCAAGAGATAAGACTAGAATTAGATTACCTCTTACGATCGAAGATCGAAGATCTAGAAACAAGATTTGGAACCTTGTTCTAAATTGAGTCACTCCACAATCTAACTTGATCAAGGCTTGATTGAATGGCTCAGACGCAATTTTACCACGAGAATTGCTTGAAACTTAGAAATGACAAAATTGATGCTCGAATTTCTAAGAAAAAGTCTCAATTCGAGATCTCAATTTCATTCATTCACCAATCTGATTTTTACATAACATCTTGTGGGTATTTATAGTCTCCCGACAAAAGACGTTTGTGGCAGAGATTCAATCCCGATCCCCTTTAATCTCCACAAAAGAGGAAATCAATTTTGACCTTTTGACCATTGTAAAATGAAAACAAAAAAAACAATAAAATCTTCCAACAAACGTTGATATGTTTGAGTGACTAAGGAGACAAACTTGAAATTTATTGGGCTTCACTTGTGTAGGTTCAAACCTTGTTGTCAACATTTTACCAACTTCAACCGTTCAAATATTCAATTGTCCTTCCATCAGCTTGACAACATTTTAAAAGTCCAGTGTAATAGGTTCAGTTGGAACATTTGGAATACCATGATTCTTATCATCTTTGTGTAATAGGTTCAGTTGTGGATGCTCGAATTTCTAAGGAAAACGTCTCGAATTTCTAAGGAAAACGTCTCAATTTGAGATCTCAATTTTATTCATGTACCAATCTTAGTTTTGAACACAGTTTTTCATTCGTCTCCTACATGCATTCTAATTTGATGATATCCAGATTTCAAGTCAATCTTTGTAAATAAACATGAACCATGCAATTCATCAAGCATATCGTCTAGCCTAGGAATAGGATGTCGATACTTTACCGTGATTTTGTTGATGGCTCTACAATCCACGCACATGCGCCACGTTCCATCTTTCTTCGGCACCAATAAGACTGGTATGGAACATGGACTCAAACTCTCTCGTATATAACCCTTCTCCATGAGCTCGCCTACTTGCCTTTGAATTTCTTTAGTCTTAGTTGTGTTGACTCTATAAGTTGGCCTATTAGGAATGACTGCGCCTGGAATGAAGTCTATTTTATGTTCAATACCTCTAATGGGAGGTAGTTCTTTAGGGACTTCATCTTGGAATACGTCATCAAATTGGTGTAAACGAGATTGAAACATATTGGGCAAAGACAAATTGTTATCGTTAGAGACCAAACATCCTTCCTTGTACACAAGTACAAAGATGGTTTTTTGTGAGACCATTGCCCTTCTAACCTCTCCAACTCTAGCCAAACAACTCACATTCTTTCCTTTTTTTTTTTTTTCAATTTCATTCTTTTTTTCACTACGTTTTTTCTCTTTGACTTTTCTCTATTTTTTCACTCAACTCTTGTTTTTCTTTCAACTCTTTTTCCTCAGGCTCTTTCTTTTTTTCTTCCAACTTTAATTGATTAGCAAATACATTTGCAGATCTCAAAGGTACAAAAGTGGTTTTTCTACGATCTTTTACAAAAGAATACCTATTCAAATATTCAAATAGCCATCATACATAACCCTCTTGTCAAATTGCCATGGTCGGCCAAGCAATATGTCTCCCACATGCATTGGTAAAACATCACAAAGAACTTCATCTTTATATTTTCCCAAAGTAAAAGATATTAAACCTTGAGAAGTTACCTTCATTGTTCCACTTTCATTGAGCCATTGAAGCTTGTAAGGTTTAGGATGGTGTTGGGTTGGAATTAGCAACCTTTTGATCAATATGGTACTTACGACATTGGTGCAGCTTCCACTATCAATTACAAGACTACAAGGAGTCCCCTTGACTAAACACCTTGTGTGAAATAAGTTGTCTCTTTGATCATCAACATCATTCTCTGTAGTTTTAACTAGCTCATCTTGGTCACTTTCCTCACTATCTGTGACAACTTGTCCATGCTTGATGATCACGACTCTCTTGTTAGGACAATCATGACTAAGATGACCAATTCCTTGACATTTCCAATATTTGATGTCTTTATTTCTTTCTCGAATCATCTTATATTCCTCTGCTATTTCTTTACCCTTGGAGGTCTCAGCTTTTTTCTTTTTGTCAAGATCATACTTGCCTCCAACTTTGAAATCTATCTTTTCAATATTTGCATTCTTTTTCCAAGTGTTGGAAATAGTAGACTTTGAAATACCATACCTCTTGGTGTTCTCCTTCTCCCAAGCTAGTTGCCCTTCGATTTTGACAGCAAGGTGTAACAATTCTTGCATATCAAAGTACTCTTGTCTATCCACTTGATGAGAAAGTTGTTGGTTTAACCCACCATGGAATCTAGTCATTGTATCGTCCTCATCTTCATCAATACATGCTCTATTCATAAGGGCCTCCATTTCTTTGTAATATTCTTCAACACTTTTGGATCTCTGTTGCAAAGTATAGAGTTTTTGCTTGAGTACTCGAGAATAATGCTTAGAAATGTACCTTTTTCTCATTAATGTCTTCAATTCCTCCCACTTTTCAATTGGTTCTTCATAATTTCTCCTCCACTTTGATTTCAAAGATGTCAACCATATAATGGCGTAATCACAAAATTCAGCCACAGCAAGCTTCAACTTTCTTTCTTCAGTAAATTGTTGCAATCGAAAACATGCTCAATTTTGCTCTCATATTGCACATACTCTTCTGGATCAGATCTCCCATAGAAAGTTGGAATTTTTAGCTTTACTCCCCCGACTCCTCTTTCTCCTACTCTCTCCTACTGGTACACCCTCTCAATTCTTTTTGGTGCTAAAATTTCTCTACCCCTTCTTCTGACTCTTCCTCTCCCTCAACCGACATCTCTACCTCCCCTAGGACTATGTCCCACTAAAAGGGTGACATTGTCATCTTCTTCATTTTCAACTCCTTCATTCAAGAGTACTTCCCTCCCTTGAAGATTACCTAAGGTCATTTCAGTTCGCTCCATCCTGTCTATCAATGTACTAATATCTTGATTTAAACGAGTAATTGTTCTGACCTGTGCTTCTCTCCACCTAGCTTCATTGATCTCCCCTTCATTTCCTCCATCTTGGTTCATGATTGTACAAACAGTAGTGGAATATGTTTAGGACCTCACACACTCAACTCACTGGTTTTACACTCAGGGACACTCGTGTCTATACACACAAAGGTAGGCTGTTTGGGAAAGTGACTAAATTATGATCAAGGTAGGCTAATATATCGGTAAAGCAATTCTGAAAGTAGCAAGCTATTCAAGGCAATCAAGATAAGATAATTATGAAATAACAACAAAATAAGACAAGAAGTGAACAAAAAAATAAGGGACACGAAGATATTTTTGGATAGAATTGCACACTGAAAAATAAAAAATAAAAAAATCCAAAAAGAAAGGACGTGAAGATTTTAAGAACGATCTAACTCTTCTTTTTACAGAATTCGAGAAATTTAGAAGTTATCTTTAAGCGTAGATTATAAGAAAAAAATATCAAACACAATGGTTCTAGATTTCGATGGATTAAGAAATAGATGTGAATCAAAGTTTATTTGATCTTCAAATAAACATGCAAATGATCTAAAAAAAATGATAAAGATCGTTTATAATCACAATCGTAAGAACAAATGTGATAAGATTTTTTTTTTCAAGATCTAAACGTGATCTTTAGGAAGAAAATGTGAAAAGTTGATGAATAATGGAGGAAATGACAACAAGAAAATAAATGGACAGATTTAAAGAAAAGATAAACAATAGTAGAAATGAAAGATAAAATCAATTCTAGAGTCGACCTCAAAGATGTAAACCTACGCTCTAATACAAAATTGATAAGGCAACCCCAATCCTCAGCCCAACGATCCAAGCTTTTGTTTTAGCAAAGACCCCTTGAATCAAAATAATTAACACCTCTTTATACAAAATTTGGATCAACCAAGAGATAAGGCTAGAATTAGATTACCTCTTACGATCAAAGATCTAGAAGCAAGATTTGGAACTTTGTTCTAAATGGAGTCACTCCACAATCTAACTTGTTCAAGGTTGATTGAATGGCTCTAATTCTACCACAAGAATTGCTTGAATCTTAGAAATGGAAAAATTGATAATAGAATTTCTAAGGAAAACGTCTCAATTCGAGATCTCAATTTCACATGTGATAATACTTAACTATTAAGCTATCCAAAAATCAAGTTCTACATGGATGTTCCAAACACATAAGAGTAATATTTCACTTTCTTAGAGATCTTACCGAAGAAGGAACCATTAATTTATTATTTTGTGGTACCCAAAATTAACTTGCTGATTTGTGGACAAAGCCTCTCAAATTAGAAGCATTTTAGGATTTGCGTGCAGAACTTGCTGTGTAGAGTTGAAATTACTAATTCTTGACAAAGAAGAATAAGTTCAAGAGTGGGATTGTTAGAATAATTTGATTATGTCAAATATGGTTAAACTAGTTTGCAATATTTGTGGTTAGTTTCTATTTCTCTCGTTGTTTGAAAGGTTATAGAACTCAAGTTCAGTATTCATTAATATCATCACTTGAAACTCCAATTGTTTAAGTTTCTGGCTTAGTCATTCTTCTATCAAAACCTTATAGCAACAAGCCAACCTCAGTCATCCATTTAGAACATATGAGTCAACTTCAGTCATCCATTTAGAACATATGAGCCAACCTTAGTTTCATAGGCAACGGATTTGAGCCAACCTTAGTAAAAGCCTTTACACCTAGTCCAATAGTTGTGGTAGCAACAACAACAGGTGGACCTTCAAAATCCTCCTACATGTAAATGTTAATCAAGAATCTTAGAGAAAATCCAGTTTAAGTAAACAAATTGAAATAGAAATGCATACACCAAGTGCACCAGCAATGGCATCTATTAGACTACTAAGGTTGAAAGATGACTTCGATGTTAACCAAAGGAAGATCACTATTCTGCACAACACGCAAATCCAAGTGAGAACCTCCTCAAATAAACTGAAAGAAACATTTGAATAATTTCCTATGATTCTATTTCATGAACATATTGATAAAAACACCATGTAGTGATTGTAGTCCAACGATTAAGATATTGATAAAAACACCATGTAGTGTTTGTAGTCCAACGATTAGGATAATTGCTTTCCAAGCAATACACCTGCTAAGTTTCTTTGCAATTCTACCTCTAGATTAGGTTGCATGGAAAATATAATTTGTGCTCTACCTCTAGATTAGGATGCATGAAAAATATAGTAAAAGAAGCATTTGTGCTTTTCTTTCGCCAATGGCTAAGTTTCTTTACAATTCTACCTACAATGTGTAATTCTACCTAGTTTATTCTACCTAGTTTAGGTTGTGGATTTGTAAGTAGACTTGGAAAAAGTAAAAGAAAAATTTGGCTTTTCTTTAGCCAATGAGTGTGCAATTCTACCTAGTTAAGGTTGTGAATTTGTAAGTAGACTTAGAAAAAGTAAAAGAAGCATTTGTGCTTTTCTTTAGCCAATGAGTGTGCAATTCTACCTAGTTAAGGTTGTAAATTTGTAAGTAGACTTAGAAAAAGTAAAAGAAGCATTTGTGTTTTTTTTTAGCCAATGACTAAGTTTCGTTGCAATTCTACCCAGCTTAGGTTGCATGAAAAATATAGTGAAAGAAGGAAAATGTAGTAAAAGAAGGAAAATATAGTAAAAGAAGCATTTGTGCTTTTCTTTAGCCAATGGCTAAGTTTTTTTGCGATTCTACCTAGTTTAGGTTGCATGGAAAATATAGTAAAAGAAGGAAAATATTGTAAAAAAAGCATTTGTGCTTTTCTTTAGGAAATGACTAAGTTTCTTTGCCATTCTACCTAGTTTAGGTTGCATGGAAAATATAGTAAAAGAAGCATTTGTGCTTTTCTTTAGGCAATGGCTAAGTTTCTTTGCAATTCTACCTCTAGTTTAGGTTGCATAGAAAATATAGTAAAAGAAGGAAAATATAGTAAAAGAAGGAAAATATAGTAAAAGAAGCATTTGTGCTTTTCTTTAGCCAATGGCTAAATTTCTTTGCAATTCTACCTAGTTTAGGTTGCATGGAAATGTTAGGATCGCACAACAATGCACACACTCGGTCTAGATGAACACAAAGAACAAGACAGAGAAAATGCAAGGAGAACTCTGGCTAAAGGATTTATATTGATGACTTCAAGTATGTACAGTAAGAGAGAATACAGAGAATACAGAAAGTACTTTTCAAAGCTCTACCAGACGGGATATATATATAGTTCAGTTTACTATATATAGCTATTTACCATATATAGCTTTACTAAATATAGCTTTACCGGATATAACCGTTGACCAAGCTATAAATAAGCAGCAAACTCCATAGCCTAACAATTCTCCCACTTGGAGACTGATATAGTCAACCAAGAATTTCATTCTCAAACGACCATGAGCATCTTCATGACACCATATCAATTGAGGCTTTGCACAACCTCAATATTTGAACATCAACACATTTTGTCAACATGTTTGCTGGATTCTTTGGACCCTCTATCTTCTCCAAACACATCACCATCTTTCACTAACCTGCAAGTGAAATGGTATCGTCTTCTATGTTTTCTCTTTAAATGATAGACTGGGTTCCTTCGCCAACTGTATGACACTCTGAATATCTCTATAAAAAATATCTTCGTGCTACTTCTTGCCCATTCTTCCAGATAGTCAGTCATCCATATCGTCTTCTTTCCAGCTTCAGCTATTGCCACGTACTCAGCCTCAATACAACACATTTTTGAAGCCTAAACGTCCCATCATCCATGGCTTGCTCCCACTTGGTTGTATCCTCCAACTGTAGGGCCTTCTCAAAGGGTTGTAGTTCCTTTTCATCAGCAACAGATAGTGTAATGAAGGTACATACATATCTGGTACTCTGATAGTACTGGATGATCTTCTCAACACTGATTCAGGTGTCACTTGCTCCACGCTGATTCCTCCGTAACAACCTTAGGAGTTTGTCGAGTATCTGCTACAAGATCACTAGGTGATTTTCTCCGCAACTCAACCTCAACTCCCACTTGCTTTGTTGTCTTGGAACCTTGCTCCATATCTGGTTCCTCAACAGTAGTCTTAGGAGTTTCTTGAGTATCTGCTACAAGATCACTAGGTGAGTTTCCCTGCAACTCAAGCTCAACTCGCACTTGCTTCATGGTTTTGGAACCTTACTCCACATCTGATTCCTCAGCAGTAGTCTCAGGAGTTTCATGAGTATGTGCTACAACATCACTAAGTGAGTTTTCCTGCAACTCAAGCTCAACTTCCACTTGCTTCGTCGAACCTTGCTCTGTTGGGATCGCACAACAACGCACACGCTCGATCTAGATGAATACAAAGAACAGGATAGAGAAAAGTGCAAGGAGAACTCTGGCTAAAATTTTTTTTTTATTGATGACTTCATGTATGTACAGTAAGAGAGAATTACCGAGAATAGAAAGTACATTTTCAAAGCTCTATCGGACGGGATATATATATGGTTCAATTTACTATATATAGCTTTACCAGATTTAACCATCTACTATATATAGCTATTTACCATATATAGCTTTACCGGATATAGCTTTACCATATATAGCCTTACCAAATATAGCTTTACCAAATATAATCATTGACCAAGCTATAAATAAGAGAGCAGACTTCATAACCTAATAATTCTCCCACTTAGAGACTGATCCTACACCATACAATTTAAGGCTTTGCATAACCTTAATTTTCCAACATCAACACATTTTGTCAACATGTCTGCTGGATTCTTTGCACCCTCTATCTTCTCCAAACACATATCGCTTTCTTCCACTAACTTGCGTGTGGAATGGTATCGTCTTCTAATGTGTTTTGTCCTTGAATGATAGACTGGGTTTTTCACCAACTGTATGGCACTCTGACTGTCTGTATAAAGAATCTTCTTGTACTGCTTCCGGCCTAATTCTTCTAGATAGTCTGTCATCCATATCATCTCCTTTCCAGCTTCAGTAGATGAAAGAGCAACACATTTCTGAAGCTTGGACATCCAACTCACTTTAGCAACCACAAATTTCATTCATGAAATGGTACCCACCATGATCAAATTAATGTAAATGAAGTGCCTAAAACTTGCTCTGATACCAATTGATGGTGTTAATATAACACATGCGGAAGCAATTTGGATCTTAGGCACTTTTAGAACATCAATTATTGTAAATAACTAGCATGTTCATAAGTATTAAAACTTAATGAGTTTAAATACTAACCTTTTGTAGTTCAAACTCCTTTTGTTTCACGAACCGGTTTCGAACCACCACTAGTGTCTTCTCCACTATCCTCCGGCCTTAGAACGGGATTGTGGAATCCAGTGAGTGACTAAACTTGGGAGGGATTTAGTATATGTGAAGAGAGTGTTTGTGAGAGGTTTTTCTCAAGGTTTTTCACCAAAATGAAGAAATCTTTCCATGTATCATGATCACTCTATTTAAATAGTCATGTTTGCATGTTCATGCAAATTTGAGATCACCAAATTTTGACACTTAAAATTCCACTCAAATGTTTGGGATTATGTGGCAAGCATGCATGTTTGAGTTAACCAAATTTTGACACTCAAAATTCCACTCAAACTTGTGGGGTTTATTTGGCAAACATGCAAGTTTGGTTAAACCAAATTTTGACACATCAAAATTCCACTAACATGGATTTTTCCATTAGATGGAAGTCAACATTTTGACTTTCTTCATTTTAATTCAACAATTAATTTGAATAATGAATTTCAAATTAAAGTAACATTAAATGATTAATTAAACTATTTAATTAATATTTAATATTAATTCAAATGTCAATCCCAATCAATTCCGACACATAATTGATTAAGATATTTAAATCTTATTTAAATATCTCAGATTCTCTCTTTTTGTTTAATTCATAAATAAAACAAAATTGCAGTTAAATATATCGTATATATGTACGCATATTCCCTAATTTGAATTCGAACACTTCGAACTCACTCGTCACACTGTTCTATGGTTTAGTCCGATATGAGCTAGCAGAGGAACCTAATGGACCTATAGATCATGGGCTCCAACGATCCAAGATTAACCGGTTCAACTCATTAACCTGGTTAACAAACATTCGTTAACTACTAGGACACTCCACTATAGCCTAGTAGTTGCACTTCCCTCACTATAGATATATTTCTGTCCATCTGATATAACCATGATTAGTAAGTCGATCCTTCACAGGTTGTTCGTAACTAGAGTTGGGTCAATTTACCGTTTTACCCCTGAAGTTACTTCTTGTTCCTTATGTCTCACTGATCCTCTAATGAACAATTGGTTTGTGGTCAAACAAGTAAACCGAATCCCACTCAGGCCAATGAGAGGGTGGGGCCCCTTGTTCAAGACCTGGAGTCAGTGCTTAAGGGAACTACCTTTCTTCTATCCCTAAAAGTGGGTAGGAGTGAATTCCGTCTTGCACCCCACGTCCCCAGCCATTCACCCAGTCTTACCCTTGAAATGGGAGGCCTGTTGAGTCGGCGAACTAGAGCCACTCTCACCCATGCAAATCTAAGGATAATTCTGAATAAACAGGAGTTCATGGTTAGCTCAGGATTAAAACCGAGTTACCTAGGTTATCGAATGAAAAGAAAATCAGTCTCAACAGTAAACGACATTATAAAGTGAGAGATGTTTTCTCCATGGTCCGATCTTATGAAATACTCATTGCATAGGACGCCCCCACTCACATGTCTCCACATGTACAATTTAGTGATCACATTGTTTATATCATATACAAAAGTGGGTCGCATCCATAGTGTCCCCAGAATAAGGTACTCAGTCTTATCCTTATACTATAGATCATTTTGACTATATACTTGAACTTGATCCACTCTTATGTCTCTACATATAGTTCAAGTAATCATACTATAGCCAGAGTGTTCTTAGTTTATTGGATTTAGATTAATGATCGTAAAGTTCACTTTATTCAATAACAATTTTTTACTGAATAAACATCAATAATAACTTTATAGAATATATCTTTGTTTACAAACTATGAGTTTTAGGACATAAAACCCAACAGTACTTGCTAACAACTTCCACTGCATGTGTTATGTCAGGTCTAGTGCAGACCATAGCATACATCAAACTCCCAACTGCAGAAGTATACAGAACTGATGCCATGTGCTCACGTTCCTCAACTGTCTTGACAGATTGCCCCTTTGACAATTTAATATGATTTGTCAAGGGGGTAGTCCTGGGTTTAGCGTTATTCATCTTGAATTTGGACAACACCTTCTCAATGTACTGCTCTTGGGATAGATTTAATGTGCCAGCAAATCTATCTCGAGAAATTCTCATCCCAAGAATTTGCTTCGCTGCACCTAAATCTTTCATCTCAAATACTGAAGACAAGCTTGCCTTCAGGTGGTTTATCTCCCTCATACTTGATCCAGCAATTAGTATATCATCCACATACAGGAGTAGAAACATATAAGAATCTGTGTATTTCTTGAGGTAGCAATACTAATCATTTTCACTCCTGTGGAAACCATTCTTGCACATGAAGGAGTCAAACTTCTTGTACCATTGTCTCAGTGCTTGTTTCAGTCCATACAAGCTCTTATTGAGCTTACACACCATGTGCTCCTTGCCTGGAGCTGCAAACCCTTTTGGTTGTTGCATATAGATCTTCTCATCTAGATCTCGATGTAAAAATGCGTTTTTACATCCATTTGCTCAAGGTGCAAATTCTCCAATGCAACAATACTCAGCAGAATTCGGATAGTAGTTAATTTCACCACTAGAGAAAAGATCTCAGCATAATCAATGTCTTTTCTTTGTGAATATCCTTTAACTACTAACAGAGCCTTAAACCTTCTTTTGCCATCTAGTTCAACCTTGATTTTGAACACCCATTTGTTCAACAGAGCTCTCTTTCCTGTAGGCAACTCAGTCAACACTCACGTATTATTCTTTTCAAGTGAGCTCATCTCATCATCCATGGCTTGCTCCCACTTGGTTGAATCTTCAACTTGTAGGGCCTCATCAAAGGACTCTGGTTCTCCTTCGTCAATCAGCAACAGATAATGTAATAAGGCTGAATATCTATCTGGTGCTCTAATAGTTCTGGATGATCTTCTCAACACCTGCTCAGGTGCAACTTGCTCCACGTCTAGTTCTTCAACAATAGGATCAGGTGTTTCTTGAGTTTCGGTTTTAATATCACTTCGTGAATTTTCTTGCCACTCAAGTTTAACTCCCACTTGCTTTGTAGTCTCAGAGTTTATCTTCTCTCTGTCCTTGTACATGACATTTTCATCAAAGGTCACATCGCAGTGTCTTAGGATTTTCAAATTTTTCTCATCCCAAAACCTGTACCCGAACATGTCAGAGCCATAGCCTATGAAGTAGCATTTCACAGCCTTAGCATCAAGCTTATCTCTCTTCTCTGGATCAACATGAACATACGCAGTACAACCAGAAGTTCTCAAGTGAGAGTACTTGAGTTCTTTTCCTGTCCATACTACTTCGGGCAATTTGAACTTCAAGGGTACTGACGACCCTCTATTAATCAAATATGCTGCTGTGTTCACAGCATCAGTCCAGAATGTCTTTGGTAGTCCAGAATGAATCCTCATGCTTCTTGCTCGCTCATTCAATGTTCTGTTCATTCTTTCTGCAATACCATTTTGTCTTGCCTTACCGGGAATTGTTCTTATTAATCTAATTCCCTCAACTGCACAAAATGTTATAAACTCTAATTTGTTGTACTCTCCTCCATTGTCAGACCTCAGGCATTTGATCTTCAAGCCAGTCTGATTTTCAACTTCAGCTTTCCACTTCTTGAAGGTGGCAAACACATCTGACTTGTGTTTCAGAAAGTAAACCCATACCTTCCTGCTGAAGTCATCGATGAAGGTGACGTAGTACCTTGATCCATCAAGTGATGAAACTGGAGATGGTTCCCAGACGTCTGTATGGACCATTTCCAACCGCACTTTCTTCGGTTCTCTGGCAGTCTTTGTGAAACAAACTTGTTTCTGTTTGCCCATAACACAGCTCTCACAAAGACCCATATCAACAGATTTTAAGTCTTCTAAGGCTTCTTTCGCAATCAGCATCTTCATTCCTTTGACGCTCATATGTCCAAGTCTATTGTGCCATAGACTTGAATTGGAAGCACTCTCAGCAGCAGCAGTCATATTTATACACTCTGCAGTAGTGTATAAGGTTTCGGATTTTGTGCCACATGCAACAACCATGGCGCCCTTCTCAATCTTCCATGAACTCTTTCTAAACTCTGCTGTATAGCCTGTGCTATCCAACTTATCAATAGAGATCAGGTTCTTCTTGAGACCAGGAATGTATATGACATCTTGTAATGTCCACTGATTTCCTGCTGGAGTTTGTATGGAGACATCTCCCTTCCCTTCAATCTCCAAGGTTTTGTTGTCGGCAAGATACACCTTCCCGAAATTTCCTGATTTGAAATTTCGAAACAATTCCTTACTTGGAGACGAACGGAACGATGCACCTGAATCAAAAATCCAGGATTAAGCTGGGCTGTCCACACTAAGGATTAAAACTTCCTCAGTATCTTTAGTTGTATATACAGAATCATCATCATCTCAAATTTATGATTCTACTTCTTCTTTAGTTTTGTACAATCTGTCCAAAAGTGTCATTTTCCCCCACAGCTCCAACACGTTATGTTGGGTTTGTTTGGAGATTTCCCCCGATTCTTTGATTTTGATTGCCCATGTTTGTTTGAGCTCTTTGATTTACTTCTTCCCCTTCGATGAACACTGAGAGCATTGCCTGATGAATCTCCAGTTTCCCGTTTGTGAATACTTTTGCTGAGAACTACATCTCAAATTTCATCAAACTTCAGTTTATCAGATTCTCGGGAACTGCTGATTGCAGCAACAACAGTATTCCATGACTCGGGTAAGGATGATATCAAAGTCAACGCTTTAATTTCATCTTCAAAATTAATTTCCACCAATCTCAGTTGACTTATGATCATATTGAATTCATTTATATGATTAGCAACAGATCCACCTTCAGACATCTGTAGATAGAACAATCTCCGCATAAAATACACCTTGTTCATAGCCGACGGTTTTTCATACATATTTGACAGCGCCTTCAATAGATCTGACATTGTCATCTCCTTGATAATGTTAAACGCCACGTTTCTTGATAGCGTCAACCGGATCAGCCCCAAGGCTTGTCAATCCTTGAGCTTCTACTGTTCCGTGGTCATGGTATCCGGCTTCACCTCCAACAGAGATTCGTGAAGATATTTCTGGTACAGATAATCTTCAATCTGCATCTTCTAGAAACCGAAATTGGATCTATCGAACTTCTCAATTCCAATCTTTGAACTTTCCATCTTCACAGATCATGGTGAATTTCGCCTACCTCTGATACCAGTTGTTAGGATCACACAACAATGCACACGCTCAATCTAGATGAACACAAAGAACAGGATAGAGAAAAGTGCAAGGAGAACTCTGGCTAAAAGAATTTTTTTTATTGATGACTTCACGTATGTACAATAAGAGAGAATTACCGAGAATAGAAAGTACATTTTCAAAGCTCTACCGGACGAGATATATATATGGTTCAGTTTACTATATATAGCTTTACCAGATTTAACCATCTACTATATATAGCTATTTACCATATATAACTTTACCGGATATAGCTTTACTATATATAGCTTTACCAGATATAGCTTTACCGGATATAACCATTGACCAAGCTAGGAATAAGAGAGCAGACTCCATAACCTAACATGCTCCACGTATGGTTCCATTTCCAACCGCACTTTCTTCAATTCTCTAGCAGTCCTTGTGAAGCTAACTCGTTTCTGACTTGCTCATAACGTAGTTCTCACAACGACCCACATCAACAGATTTCAGACCTTCTAAAACTTCTTTCGCAGTCAGCCTCTTCATTCCTTTCGCGCTCATATGCTCAAGTCTATTGTGCCGTAGACTTGAATTTGAAGCACTCTCAGTAACAGCAACTATGTTCATACACCCTGCAGTGGTGTATAAGGTTCCAGATTTTGAGCCACGTGCTACCACCGTAGCACCCTTCATAATCTTCCATGAACTCTTCCCTAACTTTGTTGCATAACCTGTGCTGTCCAACTGACCAATAGAGATCAGGTTCTTCTTGAGACCAGAAATATATCTGACATCCTTTAATGTCCACTGATTTCCTACCGAAGTTTTTATGCAAACATCCCCTTTTCCTTTAATCTCCAAATATTTGTTGTTGGCAAGATACACCTTCTCGAAATTTTCAGACTTAAAATTCTGGAACAACTCTTTATTTGGAGAAGAATGAAAAGATGCACCTGAATCCAAAATCCAGGATTCAATCGAATTGTTCACGCTGAAGACTAAAGCATCCCCAATGTCTTCTACTGAATTTATAGAATCATCATCATCTCCAGATTTTTGATTTTGCTTTCTCTTTGGTCTTGTACAACCTGTCCGAAAGTGACCTTTTTCTCCACAATTCCAACACGTTACGTTTGGTCTATTTGGAGATTTTTCTCGGTTCTTCGATTTTGATAACCCTTTGTTTGGGCCCTTCGGTTTACTTCTTCCTCATTGGTCAACACTGAGAGCACTACTAGATGAATTTCCAATTTCTCGTTTGCGAGTACTTTCGCTGAGAACTACATCTCGAATTTCATCAAACTTCAGTTTATCAGATCCTCGGGAACTGCCGATTGCGGCAACAATAGTATCCCACGACTTGGGTAAAGATGACATCAAAATCAATGCTTTAATTTCATGTTCAAAATTAATTTCCACCGAACTCAGTTGACTTACGATCATATTGAATTCGTTTATATGATCCACAACAGATTCACCTTCAGACATCTGTAGATTGAACAATCTCCACATCAAATACACCTTGTTCATAGCCGACGGTTTTTTGTACATATTTGACAGCGCCTTCATCAGATCTGACGTTGTCTTCTCCTTGATGATGTTAAACGGCACATTTCTGGATAGCATCAACTGGATCATCCCTAAGGCTTTTCAATCCTTGAGCTTCCACTACTCCATGGTCATGGTATCCGGCATCACTCCCAACAAGGGTTCGTGAAGATCTTTCTGGTACAAATAATCTTCAATCTACATCTTCCAGAAACTGAAATCGGATCCATTAAACTTCTCAATTCCAATCTTTGAACTTTCTATCTTCACAGATCGTGGTGACTTCTGCCTAGCTCTGATACCAGTTGTTAGGATCACACAAGAACGCACACACTCGATCTAGATGAACACAAAGAGCAAGATAGAGAAAATGCAAGGAGAACTCTGGCTAAAGGATTTATATTGATGACTTCAAGTATGTAAAGTAAGAGAGAATACAGAGAATACAGAAAGTACTTTTCAAAGCTCTACCAGACGGGATATATATATAGTTCAGTTTACTATATATAGCTTTACCAGATTTAACCATTTACTATACATAGCTATTTACCATATATAGCTTTACCAAATATAGCTTTACCGGATATAACCGTTGACCAAGCTATAAATAAGCAGCAGGCTCCATAACCTAACAGAAAAATATAGTAAAAGAAGGAAAATGTAGTAAAAGAAGGAAAATATAGTAAAAAAGGCATTCGTGCTTTTCTTTAGCCAATGTTTAAGTTTCTTTGCAATTCTACCTAGTTTAGGTTGCATGAAAAATATAGTAAAAGAAGCATTTGTGCTTTTCTTTAGCCAATGGCTAAGTTTCTTTGTAATTCTACCTAGTTTAGGTTGCATGGAAAATATAGTAAAAGAAGAAAAACATGGTAAAAGAAGGACAATGTAGTAAAAGAAGCATTTGTGCTTTTCTTTAACCAATGGCTAAGTTTCTTTGCAATTCTACCCAGTTTAGGTTGGATGGAAAATATAGTAAAAGAATGGAAAATATAATAAAAGAAGCATGTGTGCTTTTATTTAGCCAATGACTAAGTTTCTTTGCAATTCTACCTAGTTTAGGTTGCATGTAGAATCATTTAAGCTAGACATCATCGATCTTGCTTGTGGAGTGATTCGAATTCTACCTAGTTTAGGTTACATGTAAAATCATTCAAGCTAGAAATGATCGATCTTGCTTGTGTAGTGATTCGAATCTCAAACAATGTTCTTTCCTTGAGGGCACGGTTCACCTGGTCGAGGCATGGGTCACCTTTTTTCGTCTGTGGCATATAAGATCTGGTTCAAATGTTCCGTCTGACCATCTGTTTGCTGGTGAAATGTCATACTAAAATCTAGGCAAGTACCTAATGCTAATGTAAAGTGTGGGTCTCAATCTGATACGTTTGACATAAGAACTCCATGAAGTCTAACAATTTCCTTCATGTATAAGCGTGCCCAATTGTCTACAGTGTAGGTAGCTGTACCATAAAGAAAATGCACTGACTTTGTCAATCTGTCTATAATTACCTATAACAACGTGTAACCTTTCAACGTTCTTGATAGCGCTACAATAAAATCCATTGTTATATTCTCTCGTTTCCATTTTGTTACAATGAGGGTTTGCAGCCATCCCGCTGGTCATTGTCTAGATTATTTGACTTACTGGCAACCCAAACATTTAGTTACTGGCAATTCCGCTATATCCTGCTTTATTCCACACCACCAAAAGTGTGGTTTTAAGTCTTGATTCATCTTGGTACTACCAACGTTCATGGTGAATGGGGAGTTATGCACCTTGCCTAGTATCTCATTTCTTAGCTCTTCTACCACACTACACACGAAGGACCTTGGTGCACAATCCTCCATCAGACGACTTGGAGTAACCGTCAATTGGACAACCTGTGCTCTAACTCCTTCCACTTCCACCGTTATTCCAACTTGTTCGAATGTCTTTACTTGAGGATCCCTCGTGATTAACACCGATAAATGGGTTGTCTTCTGACATAGGGCATCTGCAACCACATTGACTTTCTCGGGGTGGTACTGGTTGTTGATGTCATAGTTGTTCACCATTTCTAACCACCTCTTTTGTCTAATTCCTTTTGAGTGAAATAAATACTTCAGGCTTTTGTGGTCGGTGTACGTCTGAATTTTCTCTCTATACAATTAACGTAGCCAAATTTTTAATGCAAAGGTTACTACATCTAGATCCAAGTCATATGTGTTGTAGTTCTTTTCATGATCCTTCAATTGTCGGGATGCATATGCAATGACCATTCTGCGCTACATCAACACACATCTCAGGCACTTCTTGGAAGCATCACTATAGATTACATAGTTTCTTGTGCTGTCGGACATCGTGAGTATTGATGCAGTCACTGTTGAATAAACTTTAAATGCTAAATGCCAATTTTAGTTAATTTGTTAGGGGAGTTTAATTTGAAAAGTCACCGGTGAAAGAGAAGGCCACTCTCTCATACCTATTATTAGAGTTAGAAAAACTTATAAATACCTAGTCCTTCTGTTGTAAAGTTAGAGAGCAAAGAAAAAGGAAAATACAGAGAAGTAATAGAAAGGGTTTTTTGGAAAAACTCAGTGTTCTTTGTCTCTTTGCCTCTCCACTCTCAAAGGAAAAGATAGTATGTGTGACATCTCTTTCACAAATACGCGAGTAGTATAGTTTCACAAATTCGTATCAGAGCGTTCTACCGCTAGTGTGTGTGAGATTTATTTAACAAATTGGTATCAGAGCCAATTGCCTATGTGATAGGTCAAATGCCGCTACCACGACTAACGAAGACAAACTATGAGAATTAGAGCATTCAAATGAAAGCTCTTCTCAGTTCTCAAGATGCATGGGAGGTGGTCGATGAAGGTTTCGAAGAACCAAAAGATACCACGGGTTATACAACGACTCAAAACAAGGCGTTGAATGAGGCGCGATCAGAGGATAAGCCAGCACCATACATGCTGTTCCGAGCCGTTGACGAGTCGGGCTTTGAGAAGATTGCCAGTGCAACTACTTCAAAAGAAGCGTGGGACACTTTAGGAAAAGTGTTCAAAGGAACCGACCGAGTCAAGCAAGTGCGTCTCCAAACTCTTTGTGGCGAGTTGGAGAGCATGAAAATGAAGGAGTCATAAAATGTATCTAACTACATCACGCGTGTATAGACCGTGGTAAACCAACTCAATCGAAACGGAGAAATGTTAGTCGAGACGCGGGTTGTGGAGAAGATTTTGAGATTATTAACCAACAACTTCGAGAATGTTGTATATGAAATAGAAGACTCAAAGGACCTAGTGACGTTCACGGTCAATGAGCTCTTCGGATCTCTCGAGGCACACGAGCAATGTAAGAAGAAGGAGGAGGAAACACTTGATCAAGCACTTCAAACCAAGGCATCAATCAAAAATGAAAAGATACTCTACTCTCAAAATTTTCAAGGTAGAGGTTGTGGTCATGGAAGTCGTTGAAATGGTCGAGATGGTCAAGGCAGCAATAATGAAGGGTACTATTTGGAGAAGGGACAATCGAGCCATGCAAATTGGCGTGGAAGAGGATGCAGTCGACGAAGAGGCGGCCGATCAATTTATTCCAACATTCAAGGCTATAATTGTAAAAAATATGGTCACTATGTGAACGATTGTAACTTTGACAAATGTTACAATTGTGGTAGAGTGGGGCATTTTGCAAGAGATTGTCGAGCTGCTAAAAAGGTAGAAGAAACGATCAACCTAGCCTTGGATGACCCAACAAACGAAGGTATTCTCTTGATGGCTCAAAATGAAGACGTGAAAGCAAAAGAACACGGCGGCGCGAAAGACAATGGCGGTAGTCGTGAGGCGGTGGAAGCCATTGGAAATGAGGTGATATGCAGCGGATTTAGAAAAATCGCGATATCGGAGACAAAAAAATCTAAGAAGGATAAACAACTGGATAACAGAGAGCTTGAGCTCAAAGAGAGAGAGCTTCAATGGCGGGAAAGGAAATTTGAGGAAGAAAGAAGAAAAGGGATGAGAATGGAAGAGAAAATGGAAGAAGAAAAGATGGAATTGAGAGAAAGGATGACAGACATGCAAATTGAACATGAGAAACAGATGATGCAAATGCAAGCTGCAATCCCTTCAAAATCCCAAAAAAATGGCGAAGAAGAAGCCCACGCAATGGTGAAGAAGAAGCCCACGCGATCAGTGAACGAGCCAAAGAAACTGCCAGATCATGAGGAAGAGAACAGAGATTCAGAGTAAGAACTAAAAACTACCGTGGATAAATCTGTGGAGAAGTTTAAGTTGCGTATGTTGAAATCCCAGAACGAGCGCCTTTCGAAGGAGAAAGTAGAGATTGAAAAAGAAAAGAAAGATTTAGAAATGAAGATTGAAAGGTTAGAGAAGGAAGTGGCTGAGCTAAGTGAGAGTTCTTTCCATCTCAAACAGGGGAAGGAAGAGAATGGGAAGGTAATCTCTGAGCTTGTGAAGAAAATTGAAGAAGATGTGGAGAAAGAGAATGACTTATTAATGGAGATTGATGGTTTAGTGAAAGAGCCAGTGAGGGAGGAGAAAGATGTAGAGATACTAACTCAACGGAGAGACTCACTTGACGTGAATCTGAATCGAGTCCAACAGGAGGCAGTGAGCTTACAACGCACAATTGAGATAATCACTCATTATAAAACCGAAATGGAGGAGGCAAAAGTGGAAGTAGAAAATTTCGTTGTGGACTTGTAAAGGGAATTGAGTAAACTGAAAGAAGTTATGACGTCTTTGACTGAGTCAAGCGTGGTTGAGAACGGGAGAAATGAGGAGTTGCTGTCTCAAATGGGCTATTTTCGAGAAGCCCCAAATAAAGTTTCGTTAGAAAAGAACAAGTTTACTTTGTTGCTCGAGGACAAGGAGAGGAAATTGAAGAAATCACGACTAAGCTCGAGAAAACGAAAACAACGCAGGTGAAGTCGTTGCTTAAGATTACTTTGTTCCAAAAGCACTCTCCCCTCAAGTCTTACCTTTGCATTTTTTATTTGTTTCGAAATATTTCAATTATGGGTCAAATCCAATATTTGATATCAAAACAAAGATGCGAAAACAAATGTCGTCTCCATACAAAGTCACCGGAGGAGAAGTGACAATGATAAAAAGCAGAAAGGAGGGGAGTGTAATGCTCTAGTACCCGTTACTCACGAAGAGTAACTACGCAGCATGGTCGATCAAGATGCATGTCAACTTACAGGCATAAGGCATAGGAAGCCATCAAGCATGGTGACATTAATGAGCGTAAAAATAAGATGGCTCTTGCCACCATCTACCATGTTGGGAGAAAATGACTCGAAAAAGGCAGTATGGGAGACGTTGCAAACAACGCATGTGGGTGTGGAACGTGTCAAGGAAGCAAAGGCGCATACCTTGAAGACTGAGTTCAAGGCTATCCGCATGAACGACGTAGAGTTAATAGATGACTTTGCCATGAAGTTGACGACAATCGTCAGCGACCTCCGTTCATTAGGCAACATGGTGGAGGAGATCTCCATCGTCAAGAAGTTCCTTCTAGTTGCTCTCCTATGATTCATGCAAATTGTTACCTCCATCAAGTAGTTCGGCGACCTCAAAAACATGTCATTTGAGGTCGTTGGTCATCTTAAGATCCATGAGGAGAGACTTCGTGGCTATGAAGACAAAGAGGAGGAAAAACACCTCTTACACACACATGACATGACAGCCATAACACGAACAAGAATAAGGCGGCTGACTCTTTTTTTTTTTTCAAGTACAAGGGGACATGACAGCCATAACAAGGAAAACAGAGGTCGTGGACGTGGTTGAGGACATGGTGGCAGAGAAGTCCGTGACAATACCTCACAAACCCATGACAATTCCAACCCCTGGAATGACAAGAGATTGATCAAGTGTTACTCTTGTGGAAAATATGGACACTATGCGGTAGAGTGCCGGAAGAAGAATAGACAAACCTTACACTCACGCAAGATCAATTGCCCGCACTAATGTTGGCCAAGAAGATGCCTAACCTATTGATTCTCAATGAAGAAAAGGTTATGGAAAACCTTCTCACAAAATGAGAAGACCGAGTAGAGACCCACATGTGGTACCTTGACAACGGAGCAAGCAACTACATGACCGTTGATCGACCAAAGTTCAAGGTGCTTGATGAGAAGCTCATTGAAAACGTGAAGTTTGGCGATGGATCGATTGTTTCAATCCAATGCAAATGATCCATCTTGTTCTAGTGCAAGAATGGTGACCAACGTTTACTGACAAAGGTAACTATATTCCAAACAAGAAGAGTAACATTATCAGTCTTAGTTAGATGATGGAAGAAGGAAGTAGAGCAGAGTTAGTTGGCTCATTCCTCAAGGTTTTCGACAGAAATAAAACCTTGTTGATGATGATAAAATGGTCGCATAACCGCCTGTACAAGATACTATTGGAGACCAGTCAACCCACCTCCCTAATGATAATACTTACAGACCCAACTTGTCTATGGCATGCAAGACTTCGGAATGTGAACTTTTAGACACTCAAAATGATGGAAGAGAAGAAAATGGCTACAGGACTACCCAAAATCATACACCCGAACCAACTATGTAAAAGTTGCCTAGTCTCCAAACAAACAACAATGCTCTTCCCAACTCAAACAAGTTTTCGTACAAAGTGACCAATGCAACTGGTTCATGCAGATTGTGTAGTATGATCACACCCCATCTTCGATTGTAGGTAACAAGTATTTTCTCTTACTTGATGATTATAGTTGTTGGATGTGGATGTACATGCTCAAAGATAAAGAAGAGGCATTATGTGCGTTAAAGAAGTTCAAAGGACTCACTGAAAACAGGTTTGATAACAAGCTAAAAACCTTGCGCACCAATCGAAGTGGCGAGTTCTTATCCCAGAACTTCTCAAAGTTTTACGAAGAGGAAGGTATAAAGCTTCTGTTGAGTTTTATGTCCTAAAACTCATAGTTTGTAAACAAAAACATATTCCATTTTCAATAAAGTTATTGTTGATGTTTATTCAGCAAAAATTGTTATTGAATAAAGTGAATTTTACAATTATCAATCTAAATCCAATAAACTAAGAACACTCTGACTATAGTATGATTATTTGAACTATATGTAAAGACATAAGAGTGGATCAAGTTCAAGTATATGGTCAAAATGATCTATAGTACAGAGATAAGGCTGAGTACCTTATCTTGGGGACACTATGGATGTCACCCACTTTTATATATGATATAAACAATGTGATCGCTAAATTGTACATTTGGAGACATGTGAGTGAGGGCGTCCTATGCAATGAGTATTGCATAAGATCAGACCATGAAGAAAATCACTCACTTTATAATGTCGTTTACTGTGAGACTGATTTTTTCATTAGATGATCTAGGTAACTCGATCTTAATCCTGAGCTAACCATGAACTCCTGTTTATTCAAAATTATCCTTAGATTTGCATGGGTGAGAGTGGCCCGATGAGCTAACCATGAACTCCTGTTTATTCAAAATTATCCTTAGATTTGCATGGGTGAGAGTGGCCCGAGTTTGCCGACTCAATAAGCCTCCCATTTCAAGGGTAAGACTGGGTGAATCTATGAAATGTTGAGCTAACCATGAACTCCTGTTTATTCAAAATTATCCTTAGATTTGCATGGGTGAGAGTGGCCCGATGAGCTAACCATGAACTCCTGTTTATTCAAAATTATCCTTAGATTTGCATGGGTGAGAGTGGCCCGAGTTTGCCGACTCAATAAGCCTCCCATTTCAAGGGTAAGACTGGGTGAATCTATGAAATGTAGGTCCATTAGGTTAGGTCTTGAACAAGAGGCCCACCCTCTCATTAGTTTGAGAGGATCAGTGGAACATAAGGAACAAGAAGTAACTTCAGGGGTAAAACAACCTGTGAAGGATATGCTATAGTGGAGTGTCCCAGTTAATCTGTGAAATGTAGGTCCATTAGGTCCCTCTGCTAGCTCATATCGAACTAAACCATAGAACAGTGTTGAGTCTGTGGAATTTTGAGGTGTCAAAATTTGGTTAACTCAAAGACCTTGAGAGTATTAAGGGTTCTAAGAGTGCCTTTCCATCATCTACAATTAGGTCCCTGCCGAGAATTGAACTATAGTCTGTATCGTGGCAGGGTACTATTTACTACTAGACCACTTGTGCTTCTACCTTTAGACATATCCATAACGTACTCGTATTTTCGTCATGCAGTTCTTCCGAAATCCATAAATTTGAGCTTCACCTCTTGATTTAAAAAGAAAAAAAGAAAAGAAATGCTCGATAGTGCTACTCGTGTCATCTATAAATTAGACAATATCGTGATAGACCCAAGAGAATTGAACTTGGGTATGTACCATAAATTTGAGTTTCACCTCTCGATTTAAAAAGAAAAAAAGAAATCATCATTGATAATCTTCAAGATGCACCAACAGAGAATTGAACTCAAGTCTGTACTAGGCTAAGGTACTATCCTACACCTAGACCACTAGTGATTCTACCTTTAGACATGTCCATAACGTACTTGTATTTTTGTCATGCATTTCTTCCGAATTCAATAAATTTTAGTTTCACCTCTCGATTTAAAAACAAAAGCTCGATAGTGCTACTCGTGTCATCTATAAATTAAATGAAATAGTGATAGACCCAAGTTCTCACAATAAGCACTAATTTCATCATTCCTAATCTTGGAGATATTATTCTACCGCTAGACCACTAGTGCTTTTACCTTTAGACATATCCATAACGTACTCATATTTTTGTCATGCAGTTCTTCCGAATTCAATAAATTTGAGTTTCACCTCTCGATTTAAAAAGAAAGGCTCCATAGTGCTACTCGTTTCATCTGTAAATAAGATGAAATCATGATAGACCTCAGTTCTTACATCCAGCCGAAAATCAAACTCGGGTCTGTATTGTAGCAAGGTACTATTCTAACACTAGACCACCAGTAGTGCTTCTACCTTTAGACATATCCATAACGTACTCGTATTTTCGTCATGCAGTTCTTCCGAATTCCACAAATTTGAGTTTCAAAAGAAAAGAAATTCCATAAATTTGAGTTTCAAAAGAAAAGAAATGCTCGATAGTGCTACCCGTGTCATCTATTATAGATTGGAAGAAATCGTGAAGATGCACCAACCAAGAATCGAACTTAGGTTTGTACCATGGCAAGGTACTATTCTACCACTAGACCACTAGTGCTTCTACCTTTAGACATATCCATAACGTACTCGTATTTTTGTCATGCAGTTCTTCCGAATTTCATAAATTTGAGTTTCACCTCTCGATTTAAAAAGAAACGCTCGATAGTGCTACTCGTGTCATCTATAAATTAAATTAGATGAAATCGTGATAGACCTAAGTTCTCACAATAAGCACTAATTTCATAATTGCTAATCTCGAAGATGCACAAGCCGAGAATTAAACTCAGGTCTGTATCGTGGCAGGGTACTATTCTACCACTACACCACTAGTGCTTCTACCTTTATTCATATCCATAACATACTCGTATTTTTATCATGCAGTTCTCGATAGTGCTACTCGGTGTCATATATACATTAGATGAAATCGTGATAGACCTTAGTTCTCACAACAAGCACTAGTTTCATAATTACTAATCTTAAAGATGCACCAGTTGAAAATCGAACTGGAGTCTGTACCGTGACAAGGTACTATTCTACCACTAGACCAATAATGCGTCTACCTTTAGACATATCCATAATGTACTCGTATTTTCATCATGCAGTTCTTCCGAATTCCATAAATTTGAGTTTCACCTCTCGATTTAAAAAGGAAAAAAAAAACAAAGAAATGCTCGATAGTTCTACTCGTGTTATCTATAAATTTTAGATGATATCGGGATAGACCCAAGTTCCCACAATAAGCACTAAAATTTCATCATTGCTAATCTACAAAGATGCACCAGCCAAGAATCAAACTCATGTCTATACTATGGCAGGGTACAATTCTACCACTAGACCACTGGTGCTTCTACACATATCCATAACGTAATTGTATTTTCATTATGCAGTTCTTCCGAATTCCATATATTTGAGTTTCACCTCTTGATTTAAAAAGAAAAAAAGAAACGAAATTCTCGCGATAGTGCTAGACCAAAGTTCTCATACTAAGCACTAATTTCATCATTGTTAATCTTCAAGATGCACCAACCGAAAATTGAACTCAGGTTTATACTGTGGCAAGATACTATTCTACCACATATCCATAACTTTCTTGTATTTTTGTCATGTAGTTCTTCCGAAGTCCATAAATTTGAGTTTCACCTCTAGATTTAAAAAAAAAAAAAAAAAGTAAAACTCGATAGTGCTACCTCGTGTCATCTATAGAATCCCATGTTCTCACGTGAAGCACTAATTTCAACATTGCTAATCTAGCAAGGTGCACCAATCGAGAATCGAATTCAGGTCTGTACTGTGGCAGGGTACTATTTTACCACTAGATGCTTCTACCTTTAGACATATTCATAACGTACATGTATTTTTGTCATGCAATTCTTTCAAAGTTAATAAATAGAAACCCATGAAACAAAATATAGTGGGTCATCTATATATTATTAGATGATATAATAATTTCATTATTGCTAATCCATCTACAAGATGCAAGCCGAGAATCGAACACGGGTCTATACCGTGGTAGGGTACTATTCTACCACTAAACTTTAGGTGCTTCTACCCTTCGATATATCCATAACGTACTCGTATTTTTGTGATATAGTTCTTCCGAATTCTATAAAGTTGAGTTTCACCTCTTGATTTAAAAAAAGAAAAGTTCAATAGTGCTACACGTGTCATCTACAAATTAGATGATATCGTGATAAACCCGAGTTCTCACAATAAGCACTAATTTGCACTAATTTCATCATTGCTAATCTTCAAGATGCACGATTTCTCACAATAAGCACTAATTTACACTAATTTCATCATTGCTAATCTTCAAGATGCACGAGAATCAAACTTAAGTCTGTACCTTAGTTGTACCACTGGTGCTTCTACCTTCACACATATCCTTCAAGATGCACGAGTTCTCACAATAAGCACTAATTTGCATTAATTTCATCATTGCTAATCTTCAAGATGCACGAGTTCTCACAATAAGCACTAATTTGCATTAATTTCATCATTGCTAATCTTCAAGATGCACCCCCGAGAATCAAACTCAAGTCTGTACCTTAGTTGTACCACTGGTGCTTCTACCTTCACACATATCCTTCAAGATGCACGAGTTCTCACAATAAGCACTAATTTGCATTAATTTCATCATTGCTAATCTTCAAGATGCACCCCCGAGAATCAAACTCAAGTCTGTACCTTAGTTGTACCACTGGTGCTTCTACCTTCACACATATCCATAACGTACTGTCATCTATAAAATTAGATGATATCGTGATAGACCCAAGTTCCTCACTTGAAGCATTATTTCATCATTGGCTACTCTTCATCAAGATGCACCATGCACCAGTCGAGAATCGAACTCGGGTCTATACTGTGGTAGGGTACTATTCTACCACTAGACCACTGGTGCTTCTACCTTTTGACATATCCCTAACGTACTCGTATTTTCGTCAAGCAGTTCTTCCGAATTCCATAAATTTGAGTTTCACCCCTCAATTTAAAAAGGAAAAAAAGAAAAGAAATGCTCGAGTGTCATCTATAAATTAGATTATATTGTGATAGACCAAAGTTCTCACAATAAGCACTAATTCTGAGAATCAAACTCAGGTGGTCTGTACGTGCTTCTACCTTTAGACATATCCATTAATGTACTCGTATTTTTCTCATGCAGTTCTTCCAAATTTCATAAACTCATGTTCTCACGTGAAGCACTAATTAGAAGGAAGATGCACCAGCCGAGAATCAAACTCATGCAGTTCTTCCAAATTCCATAAACCTTAAACCCATGTTCTCACGTGAAGCACTAATTTCAACATTTGCTAATCTAGCAGGAAGATGCACCAGCCGAGAATCAAACTCGGGTCTGTACTGTGGCAGGGTACTATTTATTCTACCACTAGACCACTGGTGCTTCTACCTTTAGACATATCCAAAACGTTCTCGTATTTTCATCAAGCAGTTTTTCCGAATTCCATATTATGAGAATCCCATGTTCTCACGTGAAGCACTAATTTCAACATTGCTAATCTAGCACAAGATGCACCAGCCGAGAATCAAACTCGGGACTATACCATGGCAAGGTACTATTCTACCACTAGACCACTGGTGCTTCTACCTTTAGACATATCCATAACGTACTCGTATTTTCGTCATGCAGTTCTTCCGAATTCCATAAATTTGAGTTTCTCCTCTCGATTTAAAAAGAAAAGCTCAATAGTGCTACTCGTGTCCGAATTCCATAAATTTGAGTTTCTCCTCTCGATTTAAAAAGAAAAGCTCAATAGTGCTACTCGTGTCATCTATAAATTAGATGAAATCGTGATAGACCCATGTTCTCAAAAAGCTCAATAGTGCTACTCGTGTCATCTATAAATTAGATGAAATCGTGATAGACCCATGTTCTCACAATAAGCACTAATTTCATCATTGTTAATCTTTAAGATGCACTAGCCGAGAATCGCGCTCGGGTCTGTATCATGGCAGGGTACTATTCTACCACTAAAGCACTGGTGCTTCTACCTTTAGACATATCCATAACGTACTCGTATTTTCATCATGCAATGCTTCCGAATTCCATAAATTTGAGTTTCACCTCTCGATTTAAAAAGAAAAAAAAGAAAAGAAATGCTCGATAGTGCTACTCGTGTCATCTATAAATTAGATGATATCGTGATAGACCCAAATTCTCACAATAAGCACTAATTTCATCATTGCTAATCTTCAAGATGCACCAATCGAGAAACGAACTTGGGTCTATACCGTAACTAGGTACTATTCTACCACTAGACCACTGGTGCTTCTACCTTTAGGCATATCCATAACGTACTCATATTTTCGTCATGTAGTTCTTTCGAAGTCTTTAAATTTGAGTTTCACCTCTTGATATAAAAAAAAAAAAAAAAAAAAAAAAAAAAAAAAAAAAAAAAAAAAAAAAAAAAAAAAAAAAAAAAAAAAAAAAAAAAAAAAAAAAAAAAAAAAAGAGATCGATAGTTCTACTCGTGTTATCTATTAATTAGATGATATTTAGTGAAACCCAAGTTCTCACATTAAGTACTAATTTCATCATTTCTAATCTTTAAATGCACCAGCCGAAAATCGACCTCGTGTTTATAACTATGCGTGTTCTGTCAGTACTACGATCATGCCACCAAGTAGAGAACCCTAACTATGCAAGGAAGCTGAAGGATTGCTTTAGAGAATTCCACACAAGAAGCCCCTAAAATAGGAATAGCCCGAAAATAGGAATAGTTCAAGCTTAGAAGGTAGAAACAGAATCACAACAAGAACTTAACCCAAGTTAAACTAGGCCTTCAGGATACCTTCAAGTTCATTAGAATCTCAACCATCTTTCATGAAGTTAACCCTTGAAACACAGGCTAGCCATAGTAGAGGCTCTTATGGCAACTCAAGGAGTGCAAGTCCCTATAAGTTTTAACTATATTAAGGACATTAGAAAGTTTGACCCACCTATATCGGATGAAGGCATAGTTGATTCGCTTCCTATATTTGATGAAAGCATGGTTGATTCAACAAAAGCGAAGGCATGACTTGATGTTATAGAGATTGTCTTCCTATATATGAACGGCTCTGAAGAGTTCAAGGTCCATTGTGCCACATGCACGCTTAAAGAAGAGGCGCATTTTTTGTGGAAGTCAGCTTCCAAGACTGTAAATGCTAAATATGGAATCATCCCTTGGAGTTGTTTTAAGGAGGCATTGTGAAAGTACCATCTTATTACCGTTGCCATGTAAAAAAAAATCAAGAAGCCTTCTTAAGCCCTAAACAACGAGAGAGACTATAGAAGAATATGATTTGAAGTTCACTAAGTTATCTAGGTTTTCCTTGAATTTAGTAGACACGGAGAAGAAAAAGGACTCTCTGTTTCATGATGGGCCGAAGAGAGAATATAAAAAGATGAGTAGCGACTCATGCCTCAAGCGACTATGCAATTGCAATAAAGGCAACCACTCTGGTAACATGCACAACCAAAAGAACAAGAAAGTGTAGCAAGTAAGACACAAAAGAGAACATGACAAGGACGCTCCAAAGACCCACCAAAGGCCCCATAAGCGAAGCAACAAGCGGCGAGCACAGGAGGAATGTAATAGCCCAAATAAGTAAATAAACAAATAAAAATTATTATTTTGTTTTAAAAAATATAATAATAAATTAATAAATAAATAAATAATAAAAAAAATTCTTCCTACCCCTCTCCCCTAGCTGCCTATCCATTTCCCAATAATCTCCCTCCAACCCACCTCACAATTCCTCCGAAATGAAGCAGAAACAAAAAAAAATGTCATATTTGAGAAAACAAAAATGTCTATCATGAGATTTACAAGCTGCAGATCTACATTTGAGAAAACAAAAATGTCCATCATCAGATTTACAAGCTGCAGATCTACCTTGGAAAGAGATCTCGCCTATAAGTTATATTTCGACCTTCTTTTTTCGAAATCAATTTAGATTTTTTTCTCTTATTCAATTTTTTTTTTTTTTTTTTTTTAAGTTCAAATCACTCGAGAATCAATGAAATTTTAGTTAGGAGTTTTAATAAATCACAATCTAAGATCCATAGTCAAATAATGATTAAAAAATTGGTCTGGAATATATTAAAAATGAAAATAAAATAAAATAAGGAAATACTGGCCAAGAATACTTGTTAATTAAACTCTCAGCCAATTAAAATAAAATAAGGAAATACAAAGATTACTGGGAAGTAAGAAAAAATAAAAAATACAGAGAGGAAGAAAGGTAAAATTTTGGAAACAAAAGGAATTAACCAAATTAGCCAATAAATAACATTAATACTTCAAGCCTAACTTTAGTCTCATGCCATCACCGCGATGTCGTCATCCGTGCAAAGGTGTCTCATGTCATCACCGCGATGTCATCATTCGTGCAAAGGTATCTTGCCTTTACTTGAAAAGTAAGAGTAACACGTGGCTTCAGTATTTTAAAAAATATTAAGTGACCCTACTACTAGAGTCAGGAAATGTAAACACATGCAATCGTGTTTGGGACCTATCATTAAACATCAGTTCATGGTTTTGGTCTCAATTTCTAGTCCGTGTATAATTAGATGTGTAACACTCCTCTAGACATGGCCAAAGTACGCGCACATGGACCATAGGTGGGCTCATATACGTACCTCAAGGACTTGGCCTTCAACAAGCATACACCCTCATTGCTGGTATACCATAGAGAGAAGGGAGCGCGCATAATACTGTGGTGTATATAATACTGTATCATAACATCATGACAAACATAAATGTCGTAAGGTACAATCATGGAATGTTTCTATGATGCAATACATATCTTTGTTTGTTTCATACATAACATAATTATTACATGTCATTACATAAGGTAAAAGTACACTAAGGAAACATACTATCATAATATGTCACATTCATCACTAATATAACGAGTAAACATGATATTTCTTAACATGATATTTCTCATATCATCACATCATAACATAATAAGGACACACAACAAACACAAGGTATGACACGTGCAAGGGTCACAGGATATGCGTCGCCTATACTTCAAACAATTCATCCAATCAAAAAAATAGTGAAGTCATTTACTTGATTGACCACCATTAATGTTCGTTAGATCTCTTGATAATAGCCTAATATTGATTCTTGAATATTTATGTAATATTCTAAGCTCACATGTGGAATGCGGAAGGTAACTCCTAAAATATCATTATTTATGTAATAAATTTTAAAAAAAATGAATCAATTCACGTAAAGGTAAGGCGTCCATGCAGGTGCATGTTCCATTTACATGCTACATCTATTCCACAAGTTCTCAATTTATCCTCAATGACTTAATCAAGCCCTTTTTTTTAAATTTTATTATTATTATTATTATTTTCATAAATTTGAGAATGAAATATTGTGCTAAAATTTGATTGGATACTCGATATTCCTATAAAATTCTCTAGAAGATGAGCATAAAACAGGCATCTTGTTGGGATTTATGCCCTAAAGCCTCGTGATTAATTATTTAGTTTTTAACAATAATTTATATTATTTTATTTGTAATTTAATTGTTATCCATGGTATGAAAATCCAAGGTTATTAATGTAATCTTGAGCAGTATGTGGTTGGCATACAAGAGGATCGTGTTCAAGTAATAACCTAAAGAGTCTGTAGTATATGGATAAGATTGGGTGCCTTATCCTAGTAACACTATTGATACGGCCCACTTTGTAATCGTTAAAAATGATTTGATCCAAATCGTTCATGTGAAGACATGTAAGTGGGGGTATCCTATACAATGAGTTTGTATAAGACTGGACCAAGAAATATTTAATCTCTCTTTGTAAATCCGTTAATTGAGAATATTAATATTTCACATGATGATCATATGCGACTCGATCTTAATCCTGAATGAGTTATGAACTCTTGCCTGTGAGTGCTTGTCCTTTAATTTACATGGGTGAGAATGACTCTCTTAGCCAATCCAATATGCCTACTATTTTGGGGACTTCACCCAATAGGGAGTTGGGAACAGAATATCATGAGATGGAATTCACTCCTTTCCATATCAGGAAAGTAGATTAGTTGTTCTCTTAAGTACTGATTTTAGGACTTGAACAATGGGCCCCACCCTCTCATTGGCCCGAGAGGAACTTGGTTTACGATTGGATCTTAGACAAATTGTTCATTAGAGAATCAGTGGTACTTGCAGTGAAAGATGTAATTACAGGGGTAAAACGGACTTTTGACCCAGTTGTAATTATGAACAACTCGTGAAGGATCGACTTGCTTGTAATGATTATATCGATGGACATAACTTGTTCTCCAGTGCATAAGAGTGCAACTCTAGGTTTACAGTGGAGTGACCTATAGTTAATTAATGGAAATTAATTAATTAAAGAGTTTAATTAATTAATTTTGTATCACTAGAGCTTATAATCGGTAGGTCCATAAGGTCCCCTTTCTAGATCATAGTAACACTAAAAGGTTCAATTTATTTGAAAGAAAATTTGAAGTGTTCAAATTGATATTTAATATATTAGATATATTAAATATAAAGGAGAAAATAAATTTAATTTGAAATATTCCATTAATATTTAATAAATAGAAAATACATTTGAAGTGTTCAAATTAATATGTAATATATTAGATAGGTTAAATATAAATGGAGAAAAATATATTAAATTGAAGGGTTCAAATTAATATTTAATATATTAGATATATAAAAAGGAAAAATATATTTATTGTATTTGATACAATTAAATATGGAACGAATTAATGTATTTGATACATTAAACAAAAAAAAAATATATATTTGAAATTTGAATTAGATTCAAATTAATTAAATATATATTAGGATATCTTATAATATCTAAATATGATTTATATGAGTTATAATATTCTAATATATTAAATATGTAAATATATTATTTGGCAATGATTCTCTGAGAGTCCCTATGAATAGGACCCTCGGGATGAGCAACATACAGCAATCTCTCCCACTTTCTTTGGAGAATGAAATTACATCTCCAGAGAATTCTCGAAACTCTTCTTCTCCGATCCCTTTGTGATTTTCTTTCAATAGGCTCCCACAAGCCTTGACCTTGTGTTCGAGTCATAGTAAGGAAGATCTTGTGGAATGCTGAAAAACTTCTACATGGTTGGAATACTCCGAGGAGTCTTGCAAGCGAGGGTTTCTACAAAGGTAGAGTTCTTACTCTTCTATTTATTACTTTGTTTTAATTCTTAATAAAAATCAAAACGGTTCCCAATGCTTCCGCTACGTGGATGAAGAGTTCATTCCCTTCACATCTCTATAGACACGACATACCATGCTACTTATTTATCTTTTCTATGTATAATTGTGCTCACTTATCTACGGACATAATTACTATGAAATGTACTTATTTAATCATTCTATCTTTGATGACCTAAAGTATTGAGTAATCATTTTCTTGTTTTGGAAACCATGAGGTGACTATCATAGTCGATATACAAAAGTATACCTAGTCTAATACAATAAGTGGTAACCACAAAGAGGCAACAATGATTTTTACTCTTCTAGTTAGAGATTGTAAGCAAATATGACAATGGTTATTTTGTAGTAACAAGTGAAAATGAGAAGAGTAATGTCGAACATACAAGGAAGGTTTGGGTTAGGAATTCGTCACATAGTTTTGAACTATATTACTCGTGAAATCCTCAATATTTACACGGGTTCCTTCTGAAATCCATTAGATAGTAATTTAATTTCTACAAAATTGCATATGATTAGTACGTTAAGCTCTTCTGTAGACTCCAAGCAAACATGAAATTAGAACTAATATGTTTAAGAATGGTCTAAGCAATCTGTTTGTAGGCTCTCATTGAATCTTATCTTATATTCAATGTTTTCAAATCTATATGTTTTTGTATGGGCCGTAGAGTAAGCCAATTTCGTATCCTTCATCACTACAATCGAGTAAAAGAGATAAACTAAAGAGCCTCTCACGTGTAGAAAGGTTTTTGATGTTTTCTTGGACAACCACCACTAGTATTGGAATTTTTTTATGGCTAATTTCTTGAGAAAATAAGAGAATTTTTGAAACCAATATTAAGGAACAAAAAAAATAGTTGTTGTTGATGGAGGTTCAATGCGAAGACAAATGTTGTTGTTAGTTGAGGTTGAACGAACACGAAGAAGCGCACTTGCGTGCAACTATTCTTTCTTAGAATTGATCACGAACAAGCTTGTAATGACCCGACTTTCTAGAAGTGGAAAATTGGGATAGTTATTAAGCCTTAAAATGTGAAAAAGGATATTTAAAAATTTACTTTACCAACTCCATGGATTTCACTAGTTTAGGATCAAACAAAGTATTTTCTAAATGTTTAAAATTTTCATGTTCAATTTGTAAATGTTTAAATATCAAATCTCGAGAACTAAAAATTTAATTTTCTTTTTAAATTTTATTTCATGTAACTTTTCAAGATTTATGTATTATTAAAAAAGTGTTGTGAATGGTTTTGTTTATAATGTTGTCTAAATCTTAGAAATTAGTGTTGCTGTCAATTCACTACAACAAATAATAGATACGATAGCTTACGAAAAATGTTATTGTAGACTTTTTATAACATTTTTCGTACGTCGTGACAGCTCATATTATTAAAAGTCTAAGACTTTTTATAGCTTTTTTTTTTTATACCTATAATGGATGCTATAATAGATTATGAAGCTATAGCTTATATAAGTTGTTATGAAAACCTTTTATAGCACTTTTTTAGAGCTATAATAGGTTTAAGATATATGCTGTCTTTAAATTTATAATAACATTTTTTTAATGTTATAATATAATATTTAAAACTTTAATCTTATGTTATAATAATACTATTTAATCTTTAGGCTCAACAATATTTTCTTTAATATAATCTAACTCAAGAGATATTATAATGTATTTACAGTGTATTCAATTAGATGTACATAAGTTTTAAGAAACACATTACTAAAATCTACAAAAGAATAGAGACAATAACAGTGTCTAAGCTCTCCAACTCTTTTAACACGTTGAGCAGCCGATTCCTTACTAGTGCATTATCTTTTTAGGAGCGCTACCTTTCTTAAGTATCTGATATTTGAGTAGGCATAATATCCCAACTTTACCATCAAAAATATTGTTTCCAGCAGCACGTTCACTCTCTTTTATCGCTTTATTCCTCCTGCATCCTCTGTACACAATCAATAATGAAGATATCAACATTGCTTTCATGTACTTCTTGGACTTAGCTTGATTTGTTAAGAGAAGAAAATCATAATTGCATTCATCCATCATAACCTCCACAAAACACACTTTTGTTATCCATTAGCAAGTGAAATGAGAAGAATGAAACATAAATTACGTATTCCATTTGATTATTACGAATATTGCAACATTATTTCACAATACTGCAAAAACCAACACCTACATTTTCTTAATCAAGAGGAGTAAGACAGATAAATAGTTAAAAACTATAACAAAACAAATAAAAAATGAAAATTGAATTTTCTGGCAATGTCCAAAGGAATGTGGAGTATTAGTTAGATTTTTCCAATGAAATAACATCTTGAATTGTAGCATCTCATACAATCACCTTTAGATGCCAATCCTTCCCTCTTGATTGAGATCAACTCAAGAAGGTCAAAGTAAAACAACAGAGCATGGCCTTCAAGGATGCCAGAGTAAAAATAATCTAAACAATTTTCCTCCTTGATTTTCTACTAACAACCATTTGTACGACCATGTTTAGGTGTAACATCGTATACAGAAATGTTGCTTAAACTTTATATAAATGGTATGTTGTAATTTGCTTATAGAAAAATAAAATTTGACCGAGTTTCATTAATGTTCTTGTTTTAAAAGTACACAAACAGAAAAGAACAGAAAACTCTTTGTTTTTAAAGCATTTATCACAGTATGAAGTTTCTTCTTTGTTGCTACTACAAAAGGTAACAATAGACAGGGTACAACTCAAATGATCTAAACAAGCTCATAACAAATGTGGTGTGCAGAAACTATCAAGTTCGAAAGACTAGTTAAGTATATTATAAAATAAAAAAAAAATAAAAAAAAACTATCCTGTTCAAACTAGTTTTTTTTTCATATAACATCCATATATAAATTTTACTTGAACTCCACAGTCTTACATGAGTCCTACATGATTTCCCCATTTGTTCCATCTTGCACCAACCAAACCAAACTTATGTATGGGGGCTCAAGTTGGTAAACAACCAAGAATATAGCTAATACAAATAATACTCTCTCATGCTTTTGTTTAGGCCAAACCAACATAATCAAGAAATGTATTACTTAATTATGATAAACAACTAAGAATGTAGTAGAGATACTGTAATAGAAAAATTGTAATAGAAAAATTTGTACCTGAATTAGGGACTTGGAGCAAAGTATGACCTAAAGATGATTTGTGAATCTTTGCTTTAAAGCTGCTCCATGAGGGATTCAAGTATCTCAAGTGTCCGTAGAATCTCATTTCTGCTGAGATACCTTCTAATCTATTCCTTGACAAGTCCATCCTTGTGAGTTTCTCATCTAGTTTGTTTGATCCTACTGGGACTAAACCAATTAGCTCAACCAATCAGCTCGTTCTGAGACAAATTAATCTCCTCCAAACCCAGGTCATGAATGGCTGAATTGATTGCTCTGCAGCTTGAGCTCTTTCAGGTTATGGATAGCTTAAATCCCTTGTGGTAAATATCTAGATAGAACATTTTTGGAAGATCCAATGTCGTGAGCCTTGTCGAACACCAAAAATCCAAGGTACCAGAAAATTGATTGGCTGAAAGATTCAGAATGTTTAAATACAAACACCTTGTGGGCAATGTGTTGGGGACAAGGCCGAAGCATATTAGATACAAGAGAAAGATAATGAAGCGAAAGTAATTCCTTTTTCCTCACGAACCGGTTTCGAACCACCACTAGTGTCTTCTCCACTATCCTCCGGCCTTAGAACGAGATTGTGGAATCCGGTGAGTGACTAAACTTGGGAGGGATTTTGTATATATGAAGAGAGTGTTTATGAGAGGCTTTTCTCAAAGTTTTTCACCAAGGAAGACCTTCCATGTACCATGATCACTCTATTTATAGAGTTATGTTTGCATGTTCATGCAAATTTGAGATCACCAAATTTTGACACTCAAAATTCCACTCAAATGTTTGGGATTACGTGGCAAACATGCAAGTTTGAGTTCACCAAATTTTGACACTCAAAATTCCACTAAAATTTGTGGGGTTTATTTGGCAAGCATGCAAGTTTGGTTAAACCAAATTTTGACACCTCAGAATTCCACTAACATGGATTTTTCCATTAAATGAAGTCAACATTTTGACTTTCTTCATCTTAATTCAACCATTAATTTGAATAATTAATTTCAAATTAAAGTAATATTAAATGATTAATTAAACTATTTAATTAATATTTAATATTAATTCAAATGTCAATCCCAATCAATTCGGAAGCATATTTGATTAAGATATTTAAATCTTATTTAAATATCTTAGATTCTCTCTTTTTGTTTAATCGTAAATAAAACAAAAATGCGGTTAAATATATCGTATATATGTAGCGCATATTCCCTAATTTGAACTCGAACACTTTGAACTCACTCGTCACACTTGTTCTATGGTTTAGTTCGATATGAGCTAGCAGAGGGACCTAATGGACCTATAGATCATGGGCTCCAACGATCCAAGATTAACCGGTTAAACTCATTAACCTTGTTAACCAAGATTCGTTAACTACTAGGACACTCCAGTATAGCTTACTAGTTGCACTCCCCTCACTATAGATATATTTCTATCCATTTGATATAACCATGATTAGTAAGTCGATCCTTCACAGGTTGTTCGTAACTAAAGCTGGGTCAATTTACCGTTTTACCCCTGAAGTTTCTTCTTGTTCCTTATGTCTCACTGATCCTCTAATGAACAATTGGTTTATGGTCCAGTCAGTAAACCGAATCCCTCTTTGTGCGATGAGAGGGTGGGGTCCCTTGTTCAAGACCTGGAGTTAGTGCTTAAGGAAACTACCTCTCTTCTATCCCTAAAAGTGGGTAGGAGTGAATTTCATCTTGCACCCCACGTCCCCAGCCATTCACCCAGTCTTACCTCTAAAATGGGAGGCCTATTAAGTCGGCGAAATCGAGCCACTCTCACCCATGCAAATCGAAGGATAATTTCGAATAAACAGGAGTTCATGGTTAGCTCAGGATTAAAATCGAGTTACCTAGGTCATCGAATGAAAAGAAAATCAGTCTCAACAGTAAACGACATTATAAAGTGAGAGTGATTTTCTTCATGGTCCGATCTTATGCGATACTCATTGCATAGGATACCCCCACTCACATGTCTCCACATGTACAATTTAGTGATCACATTGTTTATGTCATATACAAAAGTAGGCCGCATCTATAGTGTCCCCAGGATAACGTACTCAGCCTTATCCCCATACTATAGATCATTTTGACTATATACTTGAACTTGATCCACTCTTATGTCTCTACATATAGTTCAAGTAATCATACTATAGTTAGAGTGTTCTTAGTTTATTGGATTTAGATTAATAATCGTAAAGTTCACTTTATTCAATAACGATCTTTACTGAATAAACAACAATAATAACTTTATTGAAAATAGTATATGTTTTTGTTTACAAACTATGAGTTTTAGGACATAAAATCCAACAATTCGCTTCCTCCTCTACCGCATGTGAGGATTCTCTGTGGCTCCTGTAAGGATTCGAATTTTTGTTTTATTTATTTTAGATTTTAGGCTAAGATTTTATTTTTGCTGCCAAAACGAAAAGATATTATGCTACATTTATTGTCGCCGGAAATTGTATGATTTCTAGCAAGGAAATTACTGCCTTAATGGAAAAGTCATAAAGACCTTTTATATTCCCATACACAACTCTCCTCCTTCCTTGGAAATAACTTTTGCTCTCCAAACGTTTAGGGTCTTCGAGGGTGTCTGAGAGTACGGAAAAATCGAGAGGGTTAGCCAGGAAAAACGTGTGAGGTGGTTCGCTGGATTTTCTTCGGTGAGTGGCCGGAGGGAGAAGCGACCGAGGCTATCGGTGTTGAATATCGTTGCGCGTCGGTCGGAATAGGCGGGGGGTGTCGTCGCATCGTCGGAATCGGGGTTGTGACGTCGCCGTTGGTGGCGCAGCAACGATTAGGGTTTTCGTGAGATTTCGGGTAAGGAAGACGAAGGAAAACGGGTCGGGTTCACGTTCGGCCTCTGGACCAGCCCACGGGACGAACGCGGGCTCTGTGCGTTTCGGCCCAATGCGGACGCGCACTGCAGCCTTGGTCTCGGCTCCGCACGCGTGCTCTCGGCTCGGCTTGACGTGTACGGCGGCTCGGCTCCGTCAAATCCCGCAGCTCAGCTCGGCGGCTTAATAGGTCGGCTCGGCAGCTCAGCTTGGTGAATCGGTATCACTATAATATATCGATTCCAAGGTTTTTGGCCCTTCCGAAGCCGTTTCTGCCCTTAGTTTTACCATCCGAGGTCAGTATGGCTCCTAAACGTTAAAGACAGATTTGGTCGAGGGTTTATTTTGATAAATAGCATGAGGTTTAGCTAGGGTACCTTATGAAAGGTTCGAAATTTTTATGTGGTTATCAAAGGACATATTTAACCACTGGGATTAGCTCGTCGTGAGTGACTTCAACGAAGACCATCGAGGTAAGTGACCTTACTGTTGGAGTTAGCTTTCTACGTGTTGTACGATGGTGCGTGCCCTGTGGCCCCTGCGCACCATATTTTATGTGATATGATTATGTGATGTATAGATTGTGTTGACCGTAGATTGTGTTTGTTATGTGATGTATGAACTTGTGTTGATTGTTGACTGTCTATGGTATGTCATGAATGAGATGTTAGTATTATATGCCATGAATATGTTGATTGATGTCATAGATACACGTAGAATTATCGAGTCATGTCATGAGATGTTTATGCAACTGGAATGTTTATGTAATATGCCATGTAAAGTCATGTGAGATGCCATGTGATGTAAGAAACGTAAATGCGATGTTAGCACTGCTTATGTAATGCCATGTTAGATATGTTAAGGGACCTCATGCATATATGTATGTCACGTGCATCGGGATTCTTCCCCTTTATGATACGAAAGAATGAAATACGATATTTATGTTCGCCATGATATCATGCGGGCCCTTTTCTATTCTGTGGTGTCCGGCTACGTGTAACACGTTGTGCCCGACCAAGTCAGGCCCAGGGGGTACGTATAAGAGCCCGCCTGGTGGGTTCATGTACACGTACATGGGCCATGTGTGAAGGAGTACCACACATCCAACCCTACCCGGAATAGAAAAGCGCCCAAGGCTATGAAAAGTTTATGAAAAGTTAGGTCCCGCTCATATGTTGCATGTGTTTGCATTCCTAACCCCAACAGTGGGGTGACTTACTTAGTATTTCATAAAATACTCAAGCCACGTGCTACCTACATTTTTCAGGTAAAGGCAAGGCGCCAATGTACGGTTGACGGTGGAGCTGAGGCCACCACGTGCTACCTACATTTTTAGGAGTTTACTTTTATTAGATTGTTTTAAGTTATAGGATTGAGTATCGTTTTATTTGGATTTATTTTGAATTCAGTATTGAAGGTTCATTTTCGGAGTTTAGGTTTTGTTTTGGATTCATGAATTTTTATGAAAGACTATTTCAAGGTTATTCATGATGAGCTTCCGCTTAATGAGATAAGTATGCATGGGTGACGTCACTAATTAGGTTAAAGAAAATTAGGGGCGTTACAGCTCCATTTTGTAAAAATCTCTTCAGAAAAACTTTGAAAATGCTCAATTTCTGGACTTGGTTCTTAAGACATTATCTATTCCCTCATCCCTCTTTTTGACATAAAACCAATACGTTTGCAGCTGCCTTCACTGTTTTCCCACTAGCTGAATAGGGTCGCTTATTGTTTCAGTAGTTGATCTATACCTTCTACCGTACTACTGTTCCTTCTATTACCACAACTCAGGTTTTCCTTATGGGTTTCTATGTAATCCATCAGATTTCTTGTCTCGAGTGTTTCTTCTTCCTCATCAAAAGGTAGTGTCGCTTCTAGGCACAACATGGTTATCAGCGGTGGATAAAACAACTTTTCCACCCTCTTACTTGCACATTTGACAATCTCATCCGCTACAATCTTGTCCACATCAATACTTAAATTAGTCATGGTTGCGTACATCAGCAAAACTCTATCAGTAGACAATGTAGTATCATGTGGGGTGTGTAGGTTGGTCTTTACGAAGGCAGCTCAAACTTTTGTTTCCATGTTGAGGTCTGCTGCTACTATAGTTCTTGCTCCTCCTCTTCAGATCTGCCACTGTATTCCTCCAATGGCTATCATCTCCACGACTATTTCAAGCTGCTCATCCGATGGAGCTAGTACCATTTTGTTGAAGGTGGTGTGCTCAAAAGATGGTAGGTGAAACATTTGGTTGATAGCTTTAAGACTTCAATCAACCATTTTCCTCTCATGTTGTTGTGTACCCTTCTACTTGATCAACATGTGTGTAAAACTCCTTCACTATAGGCACTATAGCTTGCTCTCTATGGTGACAGAACATCTCCCATCCAAAGTCGGTGATGGCATTTAGAAAGAATTCAAGAAATGTAGGATATATTACGGGGAACCTTCTTTCCAACAACATTTATTTTGAACTGAGGAGCTCGTACTTGTTGTATGCGTTTTCGGTTGCAAATCTGTCTATTTGTGTTGTATGGTTCCCCTTCCCTTTTTCTTTTCGATCCGGGGCTAGTGAGGAAGGAGTCTTGGTTTATCTCTTCTAACTCATCTTGTTGCATTTATCTTATTCCTCGCACCCCCTTTTGTTTGAATGAGCTAGATGCTCGTACTCTTGCTAGTGTTTCTATATCTTCCCATTGTGTCGACGTTGCACCTTCAAGCTCCCCTTGCACCGCTTGCTTCCCTCTAGTTCTCAGTGTCATGATTGTAGTTTGCAAAGTGAATGTTTTCTAGTATGATTGCTTCTTGAGTTTGAAGGTGATTTGGAAGAGTTGTGTGATTTTTTTGGTTGAAGAAGTTACTATATAATTGACTCTATACCTTTCTTGTGCAACTCTGAGTTTGGCCTCTCAAGAGATGCTTCAGTAGTGAGCAGACTGCCCTCGTAGATGCCTATACTGTCTCTATTGCTGCCAAACTACCTAGTTGTAGACTGTACTGCCCAGCTGCTGACTACACTACCGAGTTGCTGACTCTACTGTCTTTTCTTGCACAGACTACTGCTGTAATGTGTGCAAGTCTGTCCACTTGCTACTCTTCTTGCACCACCCTTGTTGTCTACTCATTTCTAGCTTACCCATTTTTTCTGCAAACTGCACAATAATTTTTTTTTTTTATTTCTCTTTTTCCATGCAGATTTCTTTTATTGGGGTGGCTAATCTTTTAGGATTGATTTGGATCTTTTTCTTAAAAAAGAATTCTTGGTGTTGGTGTTGCATGAGAAGGAGTTCAACATTTAAATAAAATACAACCACATGCAAATAAGGATGTACAAGATAGCTATGTGGCAACGTGCACTATAAAAGAATACAATTAGTCTCCTTACTATGCTAAAATTTTCTTTCCTAACCACATCTAAATCTCCTTAATAAATCTACAAAAATTGGCTAACTTCCTTGGGGCATGTGAGTCATTCACCACAAAAGGAAAAAAAAAAAAACTATCATTTTAAGTAAAGATAACTATTTAAAAACAACTATGTAAATGCATAAATAACAAGAGAAGAAAAACTAACTTGGCTTCTCCTAAGCTTGTTACCTGTTTACCGTTCTTTGTCAACTCCCTTTGTCACAAAATGTTTTTTCAGCTCAAAAGAGGCAATGCCTAATTTTACTTCTCCACCATCTGTCCATTCACCGTGAAGGGTTTCCTTTCATCTCCATGTTTTATCATTATTGCCTCATAGGGAGTGACTTCTTTAGCTATAAACGGACCAAACCATCTTGATTTTAATTTTTGAGGGAATAATTTCAGCCTTGAGTTGAATAGCAACACTCTTTGTCCCTTGTAGAACTCCTTGGACACAATTTTGTTGTCATGCAAATTTTTTGTTTTTTGTTTTATATTTTAGCATTTTTGTAGGGTAGTGCCTAAGTTCATCTAACTCATTTAGTTGCAGTCGTCTCAAGTCTTGATATGCAACATAGTCAAAATTTAACTTCTTTAATGCCCAAAATGCTTTATGCTCCAATTCTAAGGGTAGATGGCATGTCTTTCAAAAAACTAGTTTGTAAGGGGACATTCCTAAAGGAGTTTAGTATGCCCATAATGCATCATCAAGTTTCACAGACAAATCTCTTCAGTTGGGTTGTACAACTTTTTTCAAAATATTTTTAATTTCTCTTTTGGAGATCTCTGCTTGTTCATTGGTTTATGGATGATCCTGTCACTCAATATTTTACATTGTATCTCTCTAAAAGGCTATTCATCAATTTCTTCACAAAGTGTGTTTCCTCATCGCTGATTAGTGCCCTTGTGTTAAGAATGAGAAATAGAAATAGAATTGGGATCGAAAGTATGATCTTCATTCAGGTTTACCACGTTTAAATAGGATACAAACTATCAACTAATACCTAAAAATAGAAAAATATATATCTAATTAAATCTGGTAAATAAATAAAATATACGGTTAATCAAATCTATACTAACAACTTTCTAAATATCTAAGATATATTCTAACCAATTCTCACGGCAAAATATCCTCTTAATACTCCCCCTCAAGTTGGAGAGTGTATGTCGATCACACCCAACTTGTCCTTCAAAAAGTCAAATTGCTGTCTTCCCAAAGCTTTAGTAAAAACATCTGCCAATTGCATTTTGGTCGAAACATAACACGGTTTGATGATTCCAGCTTGTAATTTTTCTCGAACTATATGACAATCTATTTCAATGTGTTTCGTACGTTCATGAAAAACTGGATTGGCTGCTATATGTAATGCTGCTTGATTATCACAATATAATAATGCTGGTTCGGACAGTGGAACATTCAAGTCTTGAAGAATGTATCTTAACCAAGTTAACTCTAAACAAGTATTTGCCATAGCTCGATACTCGGCTTCTGCTGATGATCTGGACACATTAGTCTGCTTTTTAGACTTCCAAGAAATAATTGAATTTCCGAGGAAAATGCAGAACCCAGAAATAGATCGTCTGGAAGTTCGACAACCACCCCAGTCAGAATCGCAATATGCCTGTAATCTTAAATTGTTTTCAGATGGCAGTAGAAGTCCTTGACCAGGAGTGCCTTTAATGTACCTCAGAACTCGAAGAGCTGCCTCCCAATGTGGTTTTCTTGGTTCATGCATAAATTGGCTAAGCATACGAACTGAATAAGCTATGTCAGGCCTAGTGACGGTCAAATATATTAATCTGCCAATCAACCGTCTGTATTTACTTGAATCATTCAACTTCTCTCCTTCGGTTAAAGAAAGTTTCAGATTTTGCTCCATAGGAAATTTGTCTGGACGTGCTCCTGTAAGACCTGTGTCTTGAAGGATGTCTAGAGCATACTTCCTTTGAGACATAAAAATTCCTTTTCTAGATCGAGAAAATTCAATGCCTAGAAAATATTTCAAATTTCCTAAATCTTTGATAAGAAATTTCTGGAGTAAACTAGTCTTGAGATATTGAATTTCTTCAAGATCATTGCCTGTCAACAGAATATCATCAACATAGATTAGAACTGCAGTGAAAGAAGTACCTTTACTCTTAGTAAACAAAGAGTAATCTGCTTTGGACTGAGTGTAGCCTGCATTTTGTATAGTTGTAGAAAATATGGAGAACCAATTGCGAGAAGCCTGTTTTAATCCATAAAGAGATTTATGGAGCCGACATACTGTATTCTCCCCCTGTCGGCGAAGACCTGGTGGTAAAGACATATAAACTTCCTCGTCTAGATTACCATGGAGAAAGGCATTTTGAACATCCAACTGATGGGTGAACCATTTTCGAGCAGCAGCAACAGTGAGTAAGCAACGAAGTGTAGTAAGTTTCGCTGTAGGGGAAAATGTTTCTGTGTAATCAATACCTTCAACCTGAGTGTACCCCTTTGCTACTAGTCGAGCTTTATAACGTTCAACAGAACCATCAGAGTTGTATTTAATTTTGTACACCCAACGACAACCAATAGCTTTATGACCAAGTGGTAGAGGAACGAGAGACCATGTATGATTACGTTCCAAAGCTGCAATTTCATCATTCATAGCCTGCTGCCATAACGGGTCGCCAACTGCCTCGTCATAGGTTTTAGGTTCTGTCTGGGATGTAATAAGAGCTAGAAAAGCACGTTGAGTAGGAGAAAAACGAGAGAATGAAAGGTAATGATGAAGGGGATACCTGGTGCCAGTGCCGGGACTTGAGCTAGAGGTTAAATGATTGGCTCCAGAAGACATCTCATAATCCTTATGCCAAGCTGGAGGCTGTTTAGTACGAGTAGAACGTCGAAGTGGAGCTGATGTATCAGGTGGGATAGGATTGGAATTAGTGGGCGAATCTGGAGAAGGTGGAGGAGACGACGGAGTAGTAGGTGAAGGGATAGGAGGTGAAGGAGGAGTAGGAGGTGAAGGAGGAGTAGGAGGTGAAGGTGGAGGATGGATGTTTGAGTAGGATGGATCATGAAGTGGTACAACAGGAGTCGAAGGAGCTAATGTCGAAGTTTGTGAAGCTGATGAAAAAGGAAAATCATCTTCACAAAATTTGACATCACGGCTGATAAAGAATGTGTGAGATTGCATGTCATACAACTTGTAACCTTTATGACCACAAGGATATCCTACGAAAACACAAGGAGTTGCCCTAGGTTCAAATTTTTGCTTAGGATGTACTATAGTTGCATAACATTTACAACCAAAAACTTTAAGATGATGAAATGTAGGTGGTCGTTTGTAGAGTGCTTCAAAGGGTGTCTTGTTAGATAATAATGGTGATGGCGTTCTATTTATAAGATAAACAGCCGTTAAAATGCACTCTCCCCAAAAATTAAGTGGAACCTGTGACTGAAAAAGAAGAGACCTAGCTACATTTAGGATATGGCGATGCTTGCGTTCTACGACTCCATTTTGTTGTGGAGTATAGACACAAGTGCGCTGAAATTCAATACCACAAGAAGTAAAGAATGGTTGCAAAGATAGGAACTCAGTCCCATTGTCTGATCGAACTATCTTGATAGTAGTATGAAATTGAGTTTGAACGAATTTAACAAAGTTCATCAACAAATGATGTACTTCTGACTTATGTTGCATTAAAAAAAACCAAGTACATCGAGTAAAATCATCAACAATAGTGAGAAAAAAACGCAAACCGGAATGGGTAGGAATTTTATGTGGTCCCCAAACATCACAATGTATCAGATCAAAAGCAGAATGGGTTGTTATTGAACTTCTTGGGAAAGACAACCTAGTTTGTTTTGCTAACGGGCAGATACT
>NW_019268584.1:995983-1000291 GCF_002738365.1 Cucurbita moschata | reverse complement strand
CAATATGTATTTGACGTTGATTACAGGTAAATGGTGTGCGGTACGCTTCCAGTTCATCCCAGAGTGCTTTGAGCTTGATGAAATATGTTGACAGTGCCATGGTTCCTTGTGACATCGTTGCTATCGAGTTTTGTATTTGAAAAATTGCTGGAGCATTCTTTTGTGAGAATTGATCGTGAAGATCAACCCACACTTGATGAGCTGTCTTGGCGTGAATAATGCCTTTAGCGATATCTGCTTCAACGGAATGAGTTAACCAAGATATTATCATACTGTTGCACTGATTCCAGAGTTCGAATTCGGTTGAATTTGCATCTTGGGACGGTTCCTCAATTGTGCCATCAATGAAGCCAATTTTCTTCTTGGCAATAAGAGCATGCATAACTGATTTCCTCCAGGATTGATAATTTGCTCCATTTAATTTGATTGGAACAAGTGAATATCCTGGCTGATCAGAGTGATGAATATAGTACGGATGTGTTAAATCAACATCCGAAATTTTGAAGCTAGATTTGGCTGATTCCGCCATAAAGGAAATTTTGATATTTAAGAACACCAAGATCGGTGCTCTGATACCATGTTAAGAATGAGAAATAGAAATAGAATTGGGATCGAAAGTATGATCTTCATTCAGGTTTACCACGTTTAAATAGGATACAAACTATCAACTAATACCTAAAAATAGAAAAATATATATCTAATTAAATCTGGTAAATAAATAAAATATACGGTTAATCAAATCTATACTAACAACTTTCTAAATATCTAAGATATATTCTAACCAATTCTCACGGCAAAATATCCTCTTAATACCTTGGTACACCAAATCGGTGAATATGTGTCTTTTTAGAAACTTGAGTACGGTCTTCCCATCGTTGGATGGAGAAGCTATTACTTCCACCCACTTGGACACATAGTCTACAACCACTAGAATTTAAATTCTCATGAGACCGCGGAAATGGTCCCATAAAGTCAATGCTTCATACATTAAAAAGTTCCACTTCTAAAATAAAATTCAAGGGTAGCTCATTTTTCTTACTAATATTTCTCATTCTTTGATTGATCACAACCCCTGCAAAATTCTTTAGAATTTTGAAAAGTTTTTGCCAAAAGAAACCCAATTGAAATACCTTAGATGCTGTCATTTGCCTTCGAAAATGGCCTCCATATGGGGATGCATGGCATTGTTCAAGAATTGTTGATATTTAACTATATGGAATGCATCTTCTCTCTATGCCGTCTCCACATTGCTTAAAAAGAAAAGGTTCATCCTAAATGTATCTTTTGGATTTGTGGAAGAACATCTTTCTTTGCTTGCTCTTCGGGTATGATGCCATAGGCTAAAAAATTTGCTATATCTGCATAGCATGGACTTGCTACCTCTTTGCTACTGCTACTGCTATTTATGCTGAGCAGCTGTTCATCATGAAATGTATCATCAATTTCTTTGTCGTTGCCTTTTTCCTTCATGTTCTCCATTCTAGATAGGTGATCCGCTACATGATTATTAGCTCCCTTAGTCCAAGATTTCAATCTCGAATTCTTGTAATAGTAGAATCCATCTAATCTTTGTCGTTGCCTTTTTCCTCCATGTTCTCCATTCTAGATAGGTGATCCGCTACATGATTATTAGCTCCCTTAGTCCAAGATTTCAATCTCGAATTCTTGTAATAGTAGAATCCATCTAATTAATCTTGGCCTTCCATTCAGTTTCATCATTAGGTGCTTGATTGTTGCGTAGTCAGTGTGCACCTTCACCTTTCCTCCAAATAAATAAGCTCTATATTTTTCAACTGCAAATACTACAACAAGTATTTTTTTTTTCAGTGGTTGCATAATTCAGTTGAGCCTCATTCAACATTTTGCTTGCATAATAGATAGGATGAAGTACGTTTCCTTTTTTCTTTCGTAACATTGCTCCCACAACATGGTCACTAGCATCACACATCAACTCAAATGGTGAATCCCAATCGAGTGTTGACATTGTATGGTCAACGCTGTCTTCAATGCTTGAAAAGCTGTCATGCATTGTTCATCAAAAAATAATTTTCTATTTTCCTCCAACAAGCTACACAATGGTTTTGCAATCTCGGAAAAGTCTTTAATAAACCTCTGATAAAACCCTGCATGACCAAAAAATAATCTTATACCTTTCACTAAAGTAGGGTGGATTCAATTTTTCAATGGCTTCTATCTTGGATCTATCAACTTCTATTATTTTTCTTGAGATTTTGTGGCCTAACACTATTCTCTCGTTGACCATGAAATGACATTTTTTCCAATTCAATACAAGATTATTTTCTTCCCATCTTTGTAGAACGTTTCATAGATTGCACAAACAAGTTTTAAAAGATTCTCCATAAACAGAAAAGTCATCCATGAATATCTCCATGAACGTTTCTACCATATCTGTAAAAATGGTCGTCATGCATCATCGAAATGTTGCTAGAGCATTACATGGTAAAGGACATTTGTTTAAAGGCAAAAATTCCATATAGACATGTAAATGTGGTCTTCTTTTGATCTTCTCGAGTTATTGTAATTTGATTGTATCCCACATAACTATCCAAGAAGCAATAATGTGACTTTCCAGCGAGTCTATCAAGCATTTGATCAATGAACGGTATGGAAAAATGAGCCTTACGTGTTGCTTTGTTTAGTCTCTATAAGGCATACAAACTCTCCACCCATTCACTATTCTAGTGGGGATCAGCTAGTTGTTCTCTTTTGTCATTATTGTTATCCCTCCTTTCTTGGGAACACATTGAATAAAGTTGACCCAGCTGCAGTTTGCAATTGGATATTTTATTCGAGCATCTAGCCATTTGATAATCTTCTTTCTAACAACCTCCTTCATCATGACATTGAATCGTCTTTATTGCTCAATGGATTTAAATTTTCCTTCGTCCAATTGTATATTATGCATGCATAGTGAAGGACTAATTCTTTTTCTATCTGCCAATTTCTAACTTATTGCCCCCTTGTGCTTTTTCAATGTTTCTAGGAGCATATCCTCTTGAGCCGAAGATAATGTTGTTAAGATGATGATGGGTAGTGTCTCCTTGTCACCTAAATATGCATATTTAAGGTTAGGAGGTAGTAGTTTCAAGTTCGGTTGCGGTGCTTCCTAAATAGATGGCTTCATCAATGAACTTTTTCTTCCCTCAAATTCTAGTGATTTAAAAGTTCGGCTAAATTCACCTAAAACTGTTAACTGTTCTGTTTTGTCATTCCAACTGAGGTCTTCTTCCTACTCACCTTCCCAACTATCTCATTCCTTCGTTGCTAGTTGTTCTACCAATTCATAAAATGCTGAGCATTCTTCTGCCACTACTGAATATTTCATACTGTCATTGATATTAAATTCGATTTTTTGGTAACTCATTCTTAATGTTATGGTTCCGTTGACATCCTGGTCTTTAAAAATGACCTCCTCATAATTATTGGTACATTACAGTCAGCGTCATAGACTAAAATAATAAAATCCACTGGAATTATGAATTTATCCACTTGAATTAAATTTCTTCGATCTTTCCTTCAAGATAAGTAATAGACCTATCGGCTAGTTGGATGGAGACTGTAGTTGGTCTAGCCTCTCAATCCCTAACTTCATGTGAATGGACAGAAGCATTAAGTTGATGCTTGCCCCCAAGTCACATAATGCTCTACCTTGTTCCTTTCCTCAAATTGATACGAGAATAGTGAAGGAACCTAAGTCTTTCTCTTTTAGTAGGATATTGTTTTTCAATATTGCACAACTCTTCATTTAATTCAACCATCTTGAATTCTTCAAACTTTCTTCTATTAGTGAGCACATCCTTCAAGAATTCACATAATTTTGCATTTGCTTCATAATCTCCATTAGCGGTATGTTTATATGAATATCCTTCAGAATATCCATAAACTTCTCAAAATGGGCTTTCTCTTTCTTTCTTTTTATTCTTGGTAGAAAAGGAGGAGGTGGTGTGTATGGTCTGCTTTTTTGTCCACTGCTGACTGTTGTTTGTGTTTTAGGAGGCTCCACAGCTTCTGCATAATTTTTGTTGTGTTCTTTTTTGTGAATGTTTGATGAATCCACCACAACTTAAATGGGGGAGAGTTTTCTTATTTATAATCATTTATAGTATACAGAAATATAGTAAATTACAAATAATATGGAAATAGCAACAAAAGGAAAGCATAATAAATGAATACAATATATTTGCCTTTAATAAAATGGCAAATATGGTAACTCGTAATATAAGGCAAATATCTAAATATTTGCCTTATAATGAACGGTCAACTATCCTTAACACCCCCCCCCCCCCC